>NW_006159539.1:8869359-8909070 GCF_000334495.1 Tupaia belangeri chinensis
ATCACCCTTCCAATCTCAGCTTTTTAAAAAATAATTATTTAATTTTATTTATTCATCCATTTATTTTTTAATTGGACCAGAGAGAGACAGAGGGTGAGAGTGAGAGAGAGAAGCAGTGAGAAAGCAGGCCACCAGATTCAGGACTCGAACTCTGGTTGGCCATGTGGGAATGTCCAGCACCTTAATCACCACACCACCTGCTGGGAAAAGGAAGTGTCCCTGCAAAGCCTGTTGAGTGTACTTACACCTTTCATTGTTAGAGCTACCGTCTATATAACAAGGAGAAGACCGAATGTGAATTGCCAGTGGATTATTGGCAGCCCATTTCTGTGAATTATCATTTTTAAAACCTATTTTCTCTGGAGTTGTTCTTTTTATTTCTAGGAAGCTCTTATATGTTACTATGACTAGCACCTTATCTATGATACGAGTTGCAAATACTTATTCCTCAGTTTGCCATTTGGTTTTGATTCCACCTGTGGATTTTCATCTGTTTTAGTTCGTCTTCCAGAAGAATTTACTTTGACGTAGACAAAGGTAATGTGGTTTTAATGGTTTCTGCACTTTGAGGTCGTTATAAAGATCTTTCCCATCACAAATAAAGATCAACGGGGAAAAAACAGGCAAAGGAAAATGGCAAGGAGAGATGGCCCATAGCGTGGTGGCAAGAAGCTGTGCACTGGGAGCTGGATACCACATGGCTGACTGTGGTTCAGTTCCCAGTCCCGGTGGCTCAAGTGACACAGGGGGCCTGTGTGTAAGCATGTCCAGGGCCTGACAAAATGGAGAAATGGAGGAAGGGACTGTGACATGTCCACGCCCAATCAGAGGATCTTTATTTCTCTCTTTCTCTGGAGAGCATATGCACCAAAACGAAACGAAAATAAACAAAATAATAAATAACAATAACAACAAAAATAGAGGAAAAATGCTTTAAAAAGAAAGTAAACAATGGAGACTAACATTACCAGATGCAAAAACAATTTTAAAGGTGCTGTAAAAGCACATGAAGAGATCATTAGAATATAAAGGAATCGGGGGGGGAGGGGAAGAGATTACAACAGGAAACGAAAAATTCAGATAAATGTATTATTCAATAAAAGTAGCATCTTAAACCAATGGGGAAAAAAATAGGGCTATTTAATCAATGGAACCAAAACAATTGGGTCACATCTGGAAAACAAGTAAAATTGGAACTTTACTCTGGATGAGTTTCTAATGAGCCAAAGATTTAAATGTGAAAAATAAAATCCTTCATAGCTCTAGGAAAAAAGAAAGGACCATTTCTTCATAAACTTAATTTTTCTTTACTTGGTTTAGTGGATATTTGTTATTGGCTCTCCATTTGTAAGATGCCCACAGTTCCTATAAATGTAGATACAGAAAGTACATTACTGACTGCCTGGGGCTGGAGGCAGGGACAGGGATTGAATAACTGCAAATGGTCATGAGCGATCTTTTCATGGTGATAAAAAGATTCTAAAACTAGACCACGTTGATGTTACAATTACTGAATAATGCTATAATTACTGAGTTGTACATTTACAATGAATGGGTTTTATGGCATGCAAATTATACTTCAATTAACGTGTTATAATCAAGTAAGGCTTAGAAACAGTTATGCCTAGGCAAAGTGGATCCAGAACCACCCTTCCACCAAGGTTCAAACAGTTATACATCAAATGGTCCATTCTTTTTTTGGTTGTTGTTCATTTTAATTTAATTTATTTTATTACTTTTTTTTTTAAATTTGACCAGAGACACAGAGAGAGGGAAAATGAGACAACAAGCCACCAGGTCCAGGATTCAAACTGTGGTCAGACATGTGGGAGACCAGGGCCTTGACCACTACGCCACCTACTACGCAATTTTTCTAGGAAGAAGATACAGTAAGAATGGAGGTGACGCTGGGCCAGCCCTGTAATACAGCAGTTAGGCCCTATGCATAGGGAGCTGAGTCATGGCTTAAAAACTATACCAGGAGCATATGCATGTATGCCCCAAATCCTGACGGGATAGAGAAGCAGAAGAGAAGGGATGGGAGTGTGACTATACCCTATTGAGGGGCGTTTTCTCCTGACTATCCAATCTCTTTGGTGAGTATAAGTGCCCTCTGGCAATTAAAAAAATAATGGGGGCAAGTGGTGTAGTGGTTAAGGTACTGGACTCCCACATGTTCAACTGCGGTTCGAGTCCTGGACCCAGCGGCTTGAAATTCATGCCAGGCGCACAAGTGTGTGCCCAAAATCACAAGAGAAGAATGGAGGGGAAGGGAATACAGAGTGGCCATCTCCTCTGGGTGGTGATTTCTCATTTTCTGTCTCTCCAGAGGGTACATGTGCCCTAGCAAAAATATCTCCAGGAGGAACCAGCAGATGGCGTAATGGTTACGTCGCTGGACTCTCATGTATTTGTTCACAGTTCAAATCCTAGACCTGGTAGCTTAAAACTCATGCCGGGCTCATGTGCATGTGTGCCCAAAATCCCAAGAGGAGAATGGAAGAGAAGGGACTACGGCATGGTCATTTTTCTTCAGGGGTAATTTCTCGCTTTCTGTCTCTCTGTCTCTTTGCAAGTGCACGTGCCCTAGCAAAAAATCTCTGGAAAAAAAGAAAAAAGGAATGGAGATGATGTTGATAAATAGAGAGGACAGAACTAGAGAAAAAAAGGTATTTCCTTCTAAAAGACTAACTTCCTTCCATTTGGTATGTTGTTTCCAGTAGGTCCTGACAACCTTTATTGAAAACAGCCTCCTCACTCGCTCCACAGATGGAGACAGACCCGCCTGTCTCGTCCCTGAACAATAACCACCATCCTTTGCTGACCCCAGCCGGGTTGTTGCTTCTCTTACTTAATTGGCTTTACACGGAAGGGCTTCAACGGAAAGCATGTCATTTTTTTTTTTTTTTACAGGATTGTGCCAAAAAACAATTAATTTCAAATATGCAGCTTTTATATTTGATGCTGCAGTTCCTGTCCGAGGTAACATTTATTTATGTTCCTGTCTGAGAGAGATAACACACCTCCTGAAGGAACAGGCAAATGCAGACCCATGAGAATAGCATTGTTGCTGGTCTAAGTCTCTTGGCTTTTTGCATCCTGCAGCTGTGGCTGCCTGTGCAAAATGGTAGCGATCCACAGTACCCAGGGGACTGTGACTCTTTTTTTTTTTTCTTTTGTAAAATTTAATTTATTAGACTAGTTCATAATCTGGATAGAGCCCTAACAACTGTGGGAATGTTCCCATGAAATTCTACATGCACGGGGTATTTATTCGAATTGCGTGGGGATTTTCATACCCATCTCAGCCATGGCTCTGCAGAAAGAAAGAAACCATAGGATTTATTCTGTTTATGTCTCTCAGGGGCCTGCTAATGTTTCATTTACTCCAATACGTTACTAAGTCTATGTTTTGTTATGCTCTAGTAGGATTCTGCTGTTTTCATTTCAAGTTTAAGGACCTAACAGAGAATGATTGCCCCGGGAGATATCCTACAGCAGGGTGGGAGCTGAGGTATGGGTGTTCCGGATCCCATCCCAGGAGTGGGACACGCAGCTCCAGGGAGGTGCATCCGACATGCCAGCACTGTCCCGTTCTGTGTCCCTCTCCAGGACTTCTGTGAGAGCTGGTGGTTACGACCCAGAAGGTGCTCAAGGCTGACTCATTTTAGTGACTCGCCTCTCAAGTGTTCTGGATGGAGAGTTCATGGCTACTTCTCTTAAGAACAGGGCAACTCTCCTGTTCATTGGCCAGGTTCCTTTTCCCGCTCACCTCATTTTCACTTCTGTACAGATGGACACTGCTGTTGCTCTTTGGGTAAAACGAGCCTCTAGCTCATGTGAAAAATTCCTATTACTTTAAACTAATTTGATGCCCGTAACTATCAGCAAATCTGGCTGTTCTCCGGAGCCCTAAAGCAGGGGAAAAGGATACAATATTCATCCTTGATTCTTTTAACAGTCTAATCCCACTTTAAAAATGTATTTTCTTTGCCTTTCCTTCCTCCCTCAACCTGTCCCCCTCCTCTCCTCCTCCCCTTCTCCCTTCCTTTTCTTAGATATAACACAAAGCATAAATTTTAAAACCACAACCAATGTCAAGACAAATCTGAAGAGCAATATGTAAGGTCACACACAGTATAGCTACCCCACAGGCTTGGGTCTTGTTATTAAAGTTGACCTCAAAATTTGACTTTGAGCTTCCTAGTGGCCAAAGCAAAAAAGGATGATCATCCAGTGTATGTCTGTTTGATCACAGAGAAAACATACTAGTTTTTCTACAAAAGTGAAAATGTTCTTGGTACTTGCTCTGACAACTCCCATGTCTGGTTCCATATGTACAGGAGCCAGAGGGCACATGATGTGTAGGGCAATGACTTTACAAAAAAAAAAATACTGTTTTGTTTTTGGTTTTGTTTTAAGAGAGATTTCTATTATAGGGCATATGCGCTCACAAGAGACAGAGAGACAGAGACAGAATGCAAGAAATCACCCCTCATGGGGGATGGCCATGCCACAATCCCTTCTTCTCCAGTCTCCTCTCGGGATTTTGGGCACTCATGCACATGCACCTGGTGTGAATTTGAAGTCTTCTGGTCCGGGACTCAAACCATAGTCTGCCGTGTGGGAGTTCAGCAGTGTAACCATTATGCTATCTGCTGGTCCCACAATACTGGTTTTAATAACCCTGATTCAATGATAATTCCAGAATACAGGGAAGACACGATGCACGCATATGCAATTTAAGTCACCAGAGTACTCCGAGAGACTAGGCAGTTTTCTGTAAACTAATGTCACTTCTTGATGGTCTGGCTTAATCTACAGGTGAGACATGGAGTATATGGAAAATGAATTAGCTGATTGATCTGCAGACTATTCAGTACATGTACAATTCATTCGGAAAGGCCTTGGGTAAGAGTTGGGTGGCAGACAGCTCAGACATATGTCTCCTGTTAAATATCACCGTGAAGGAATTTCCCTCATCCCCAACCTTCTACAATTTTTTTTTTGAGAGGTTTTTTTGCTATAGGGCGTGTACGCTCGCCAGACAGAGAGAGACAGAGAGATAGAAAGCAGGAAATCACCCCCCAGGGGGGATGGTCACGCCGCAATCCCTTCTCCTCCATTCTCCTCTCAGGATCTTGGGCACGCACGCACACGTGCCCGGCGTGAGTTTAAGCCACCGGGTCCGGGACTCAAACCGCGGTCGACTACGTGGGAGTCCAGCGACATAGCCATTACGCTAACTGCTGGTCCCCAACCTTCTACCATTTTGGCAAGGGATCCAAGTAAAAAGTCTGAAACCAGACTATGTGCTAGTATGTTTCTTTGGTTTGTTTTTAAAATAATTTTTGCCAGAGAGTGTGTGTGAGACGGTGAGAAAAAGTGAGAGAAAGTGAGAAAGCACCCCTCGTGGGGCATGATCATGCCGCAATCCCTTCTCCTCCATTTTACCCTCCTTTCACGATTTTGCTCACGCACACACATGCATGTGGTGTGTTTCTTAAGTCCCCGAGTCCAAGACTTGAGCTGCACAGTCAGTCACGTGAGATCTAGCTGCCCCGACTACCAAGCCATGAGCTGGCCTGAGTGCTCTTGACTGGTAAGAATTGCAACATCATTGAAAAGTTGCCTTTGCTTTCGAACAAATGGGGAGGTGATGAGATCTCAGGGAATGACCAAGCCATGATGACTGCCCCTTTGTGACAGATGTGGCAGTCCAGCTCTGTAGGGCTGCCTATTCATCTTGTTGGAGGGAGATGCAATTTGCCATTTCAGATGCCAGGTAGACCATCTGTATTCATTAAGCCTGCCGGGGTGTTGGAGGGAATGGGTAAATAATGTCTTCTCATTTCAAAAGATCTGGTATCCGAATTCCAATTTATCTACAAAACTCAGGCTGATGTTAGCATTTATTCTTGTCTCCTGTAACTAGTGTTCAATATAGGTCCATCCAGCTTTTTTTTTTTTTTCCCTGAGATCCTATCACTTAACTTTCCATCAACAACTAATGCTGACACATGATTGTTCACTTACAGCATATCATCAAAAAATCTGTTTTCAGGAAGCTGAGACATTTCTACCTGTGGTCAGGAATTAAGACTCGGTGCTCTTTTGTCTGAATACAAACTTTACTCCATAAATGGAAGCTTTCTTCCAGTTTCTTAGTGCATAGTCCAAGTCCTCATATCCCAGAACCTCAGCATGGAGGCAGCTGTGTTTAATAATCAAAACTGAAGAATCATATCTCCTGTGAGTCAGGACGACAAGGGTATGAAGATGTAATGAGGAGTGTTTGAGGCAGAAGGGACAGAGAGCCAGGGAAAATTAGGACCAAAAAAAAAAAAAAAAAAAAAAAGAACAGAGTCAGAATAGAAGACGTTCTGAAATAGTAGCTGTTGTTCATTCATTTTCCCTCTGTGAAAGTCAGGTAGTTTTGAGATATAAGCAATGAGTTGGTTTTTGTCTGTTTTTATTTATTTTTTAATTATTTACTTTTATTTATTCATTTATTTATTTTAATTTAACTGGAGAGAGATACAGACAGAGAAAGAAAGGGAAAGTGAGAAAGCAAGCCTCCAGGTCCAGGACTCAGACCATGGTCGGCCATGTGGGAGTGTCCAATGCCTTATCCACCATGTCACCTTCTGGCCCCCATGTTTGTCTGTTTTAAAATTTACTTATTTCTCCCATGAGCAGCAGAAACAGAAAGAGGAAGACATATAAAAAGCACCTAATCGGGTTTTGATGCCACAATCCATGCCTAGCCTCCACCAGGCCTGGATCATGGCATGCCTCACACAGTAGTCTTTGGATACGAACACAGAACCTTCTCATATGGGTGGTCAGCCTCACAGAGCATCATATTTTACTACCGCGCCACCATTCAGATCCTAAACCAATGAGTTTTTACTCCTAGAAATCTCTAAGGAGTTGTCCTAGATTTCCTACCCAATGACTCAATAGTGTTATTTGACAGAATGAGTCATACTGCTTAGAACCAGTTTGAATTTCAAGTGATATTTTGGAAACATTGTTGCCAGTGATAAGCTTCAAATTAAAAAACATTTAAAGTTAACTTTTCTAAACTCAAGAAGCTTCTCTTTACTTAATGAGAACAGGCTTAGGGATTTGTGGAGAAGGGCAGAGAAGTGGAAATACTGAGCTTCTGTTCTAAGGGAAATCTTGACCACATAGCAAAATAAAATAAAATAAAAATGAGAAAGTCGTCTTCTTCCAGTGTTGGGTAGAAAGAGATTTTTTACAATAATTTATTTAATTTTATTTATTCATCCATTTACTTTAATTTGACCAGAGAGAGAGTGAAAGTGAGAAAGCAAGCTACCAGGTCTAGGACTCAAACCATGGTCAACTAGGTAGGAGTGTCCAGCACCTTAACCACCATGCCACCTGCAGGCTTTGGTTGAAAAGGGATTTTAAAAAGAAGAAACAAGGTAGTCCACAGCTACCCAAAGCACAGCTGTAGACTAGCAGCTTCTGCATCACAGGTAAAAAATAAAAATGAAAATGTAGGGGGCCAGTAGGTGGTATAGTGGCTAAGGCTCTGGACTCCCACGTACTGCACCGAGGTTCGAGTCCCAGACTTGGTGGCTTGAAACTCATGCTGGGCATGTGGGCATGTGTGCCCAAGATCCTGAGAGAAGAATGGAGAAGGGATTGCGATGTGGCCATTCCCCTGGGCAATAATTATTCACTTTCTGTCTTTCTGGTGAGCACACATGCCCTATAGCAAAAATCTTTCTCAAGAAAAGAAAAAAAAAAGTTGGGTCTTTCTTTACGTCTACTGCGTCAGAATCTGCATTTTAACAAGATCCCTAGGTCATATGGGTCCCCAGGAGGGACTGAGGAGCACTGCTCCAAACAACAAGACCAGTGTGCAGGCTGTTCCAGTGTGCATTTATGGTTTATACCATTATAAATGTCCACTTAGCTGTGCTGCAGGCACAGATATACTCTACTCGTCAGTTAAGTTTTATCAGTTAGAAAGGAATCTGCATAGGGCTGGCCTTGTAGCCTAGTGGTTAAGTGAGCTTGCTCCTACATGGCCGACCACAGTTCAAATACCAGACCCGGTGGCTTAAAAAACATACCGGGTCATGTGCATGCGTACTCTGAATCCCAACAGGGCAGAGAAATGGTGGAGAAGGGACTGCAGTGTGACCATACCCCATTGGGAGGCTGCTTTCTCTCCTTTCCGTTCTGTCTCTCTCTCTCTCTGGTGAGTGCACTGAGCTCCTAACAATGAGGAAAGGAAAGAAAAAGGAAAAGAGAAAAGAAAAAAGAAAAGAAAAGAAAAGAAAAGAAAAGAAAAGAAAAGAAAAGAAAAGAAAAGAAAAAAGAAAAAAGAAAAGAAAAGAAAAGAAAAGAAAAGATTTCTTTTGAAATCTGTTTATATACATTGAGTGGTTCTCAAAGTGCAACCCCGGTGGCCTAGCCTTGGTGGGACAGTGGGAGCCCAGCGTTCTGCATTTTCTGGGTCAACCTGTACATGCAGTTGCTTGCATGCCAATGATCCCAGCTAACTGGGAAAGGCTGAGGGAATGGGGAAAGGGATTGTCATGTGAGACCCTATGAAGGATGCTCATCTCTCTCTCCCTCTCTCTTTCTCTCACACTCATGATAAATAAGTAATAAATAAATAAATTTTTAAAAACGTGTGGTTTCCAGACTTGCGCTATCAGCATCCCCTGGGAATCTGTTAGAAATGCAGAGTAACTGGAGCCAGTGTGTAGCAGCTGTGCATCGAAAGCCAGTTCTCAAATAGACAACTGTGGTTCAAATCTTCACATTGGTAGCTTGAAAAATACAGACTGTGTATGTGTACATAAAATTATGACAGGACGGAGAAATGAAGGAGAAAGGATTATGGTATGGCCAATGGCCCATGGATGGATGCTTTTGCTCTCTCTCTCCTTCTCCCTGGTGACGTACGAACCCAAGGGCAATTACAAAAGAAATACAGAGTAACTAAGAACGAGGATTTTGGATGTTCTTAACACGAAGTAATTACGAATGGGTGAGGTGATGGGTATACTAGTTATCCTGATCTAATCTTTACATGTTGTGTATTCTTGTACACAGAAGTCATGTTGTACCTACATTATTATATGGCAATAAAAAAGAAAAAAATGCAGATTCGCTGCCACACTCAAGACCCACTGAATCAGTAACTCTGAGACTGTGTCTCCAAAATCTGTTTAAACAGCTTCCAGATAATTCTGATCATCCTAAAGGGAGATCCAGCACTATAACACTTAGCTGCGCCAATAAGCAATTTTCTCACTGCAGAACAACCCACTAGAATTTGCAGGGAGTAGAAATTAAATGACAGAGAATGAAAGTAATGATCCAGCTGAATTAAATTCTTGTCTTAAAATTAATTGAAAAAGTTACAGGTTCAGTATTTTTAACACCCTTTTCCAAAATGCTGGGCCACTGCCTAGAGTTTTGCTTGTAATTAGAATGTCCTCCCAGTTCCGGGAGACAGACTTTGGTGGATGCCAAACTGACTGCTATAAAGGCTGCTTTATGACAAAGAGATGAGAAGAAACCTGCACAAAGTCAGTAGCTCACTCTAAATTAATCTGATGTTCTAATGGGATGGGTTAAATGAGTCACAAAGGACATTTCCAAAAGCTTGCAGTGGCCCCAGCTTCAGAAGTCTGAATTTCATTCCCTAGTCAAATGAAGAGGAGAGTTTTGCAAGCAAATGCTGATTTGTGGATGTGCAAAAATACACCTGCTCTGGAGTTCTAAAGATGAAACAGCCATTTAAGGAGCAAAAGAGCAGCCACCAGGATTACCCAACGGGGCCTCCAAGAAGTGCCAAAGGCGGTACTTCCCATTTTAAACAGGTTGGATAACCAGGTATAGATTAGAATCCATGATTAGGCAGCTCTTCCTCCCAAAGGCAGTCACAGATGTTCCAATCCAACCTCTCGCCATTCCTCCTATTCAGTTGAAAACAGTGTTGATGCATTTGCTTCGACTAAAGCCAGGAATGTAAAATTATAATAGATTCTATTTTAGGCATAAATAAATATTTAGACATAAAGTAATGTGAGTTTTAAGGCACTGATTCTCAATTTTTCAATCAAATTTCAACTACTGAAATGGTCTGGAAAAAAAGAACAGCTGAAAAAGATATAAAGATGGGACCAACAGATGGCATAATGGTTGTTGCTGGATTCCCACATGGCTGACTGTGGTTCGAGTCCCAGTCCCTGCAACCTGACATTCACACCTGGAGAGTTTGCATACATGCCCAAAATCCTGAGAGGAGAATGGAGAAGAGATTGCAGCATGGCCATCCCCCTTGGGGGGGGGGTGATCTTTTGCTTTCTGTCTGTCTGTCTCTCCAGTGAGTACACATTGCCCCATAGCAAAAATCCCTCTAAAAAAAAGTGTGTATGTATATATATATATATATACATACACACACACACATATGTAGATAGGGGTAGATATTTTAACTTTAGCTTTAGACTGATATACATTGATGAAGTACTGTTGGATTGTATCTTTATTTTAAAATCTTGATATTTTGTTCATCATGGATTTTTTTAAAAATTAATTGGGGTTGGTAAAAAATCTTTCACTAAAATAGTATTTATTTTCACTACTGATTTATGGCATCCTCTTAAATTTTGCACCCAATGCTTCCTTTGCTTTCCTCATTCCTGTATCTGCTGCAGAGAATTCAGTTCTCACTAGCTAGAAAATTAAAATTTTCTTCTTGACCATCATAATATATATAATAGGGACATACTAGGCTTCAAGGTTGAAATGGGATGTCTCTGAATCCTTTCTCTGTCATTTACTAGATTGTGACTTTTGTCAGTCTCACGGACATAAAATACTATCTCATCGATGTCTTGACCTCATTAATAATGAGAAAATTGTAATTCGACATCTCTTCTTATATTTGTTAGACATTTTTCTTCTATTTTGTAAATCGTATATACCCTACACATTTTTTTTAAAATCTGGGCTTCTTATATGTTTCTTGATGATGCTGAAGAAACTTTTATGGATACTGTTATTACCGTGTTCATTTTTTGTTTGTTTTTAGGTTTCTGTCAGGAGGCACATGCACAGACAGAAGCAGACAGAGACAGAGAGAAAGAGGAAAAGTGAGAAATCCACTCCCCCACAGAATGATGGGCAGGCCACAATCCCTTCTCTTCCATTCTCCTCTCAAGATTTGGGGTATGCATGCACCACGTTTGGTGTGATTTTCAAGACACAGGGTCTGGGACTTGAACTGTGCTCATTCTGTGGAAATCCAGCACCTTAACCACCACATCACCTGCTGGCTCCTACCGTATTCGTTTTATATGTCGCTCTTTGTTTTCTCTATTTTCATCTATTTCCTTTGACTTTGGTAACTAAGTGGAGGAGGTAGGCTAGGACAGAGCTCCCTGGCAAACCCTACTTCCTTCCCCACATTGCCCTGGGTGAAACCCTGCTCGCTCTAAATCTGAAGATTAGCACAGATGCTCTAGCAAAAGACCACAAGAGCAATCAGGGCAGCCCTGGCCTGAATGATTTGGGGAGGACCACTGTAAGGAAAGTTTTGAAGCAGTTTATTTGGTCATTTAATATACATTTATTTTTAAAAGGCAGACTAACAGAACTATTAGCAAATGTGAGCAATATAATATAATGTTAATGTTGTCTAAATTTTCCAATGTGTTCTTCCTTCCAGGTGGTCTTCACCTGTCTTTCTACCACCCCTAAAAGTGGTTACCTGGGATGGTCTTCCTTCTAATGCTCAATTTAGTGTTTAATGCTGGAAGTACTTAGAGTTTTTTGCCTTGCAAGAACATCTGAATTGTGAATCTGTGAGGACTCTTTCAGGCTTGATGCATTTGCACATGCACGCTGCTTTTTTATTTTGCTCTAGGGCACATGTGCTTTCCAGAGAGACAGAAAGTGAGAAATCACTCCCCAGGGGGAATTCCTTCTCCTCCATTCTCCTTTTGGGGTCTCAGACACACGTGCCTGGTGTGAGTTTTAAGCCGTCAGGTCTGGGACTTGAATTACTGTTGGCTACATGGGAGTCCAGTGATGTAACCATCATGCCACCTGCTGGTTCCACATGTTGCATTTTCTTTTCTAATTGCCAGAGGGTGTATGGGCTTATCAGAGAGAGACAGAGACAGAGAGACAGAGAGAGAGAGATAGAGAGAAACACACCCCCAGTGGGTTATACTACAATCCCTTTTCCTCCATTTCTTTATCCTGTCAGAATTTTGGCCATGTATGCACATATACTTGGTCCATTTTTAAGCCACCTGGGCCAGGATTCAAACCACAGTTGGCCATGTGGGATCCAGTTTCCTTAACCACTAGGTTACTGGGCCAGCCCATCATGTTTTTATTAATAATAACAATGTCACACATTTGCATACAATTCTATTTTGCAAAATGTTGATATGACCACATTTGCTAATAATCACAACTTCCCCACTAGGAAACTCTCTTGGGAAAGAAAGGTGTTAGTAATTGTAAACTGCACTCGAAAAATGAGAAGCTCCGAAAGACAAACAAATGGCATAAAGTCACAGGTAATTAGAGGGTGGACTGGGACCTCAAACTTACAGGAGTCTTGACTCCAAACACCAGACACATCCCATCACTGTCTCATTATAATGTTCTATTTTATCTGTATTTTGGTGGGTGGTGTTTCCATTCTAAAGCAAGCTGTGAAAGTCAAGTTCTGAATTAGCCCATCCGCAACTATTAAAAATGCTTTATCTTCTCTACTCATGTGGAAGGGTTATGACTGTTTTGTTTGTTTGTTTGTTTGTTTGCTTGCTTTCAAGTTTTTGTTTGTTTGTTTGTTTTTCTCTAGAGCATGTGTACATTGGCCAGAGAGAGAGAGAGAAAAGGAAAATGAGAAATCACAACCTCTTCCTCCCCAGGGTTGGGGGGATGGCCATAAAACAACCCTTTCTCCATTGTCTCCTCTGGATATTTTGGGCATGCACCCACAAGCACCTAGTGTAAGCTTTCCAGCCACAGGGTTCAGGGCTAAAACTGTGAAGCTGGCCATGGGAGATCCACCTGCCTTAACCACCATGCCACCAGCTGGCCCACGACTAGCTTTCATTATCTTTTATCACTATCTCCAGTGGCTTTGGAGCCCTCAGGCCAACTGGGCAAATTTCCTGTGTGTGATAACTTGAGATGCCACCAAGAGGCAGATGTCCCCTACTGCAACCAGGTGCCAGGTGGAAGGCAGAGCAAGGTCTGGCCCAAGACCCACCCCCTGTGCCAGTGTAGACTCCGGGAAAGTCGATTCAGATGCAAGGGCTCACCAGAACTTTCCAATGAGGCTGGGAACCTGACCCAGTTGTAACTGTGGCCACATTTGGCCCAAGGATCCCTTAAATCCGCAAAAGGAATGACAGTCAAGTGCCAGAGATATGAAATAGGGGTGTCTTCAGCCAAAAGATCTACACAATGGTGGAGATCTTTGTCTGACCCTTGTAGATAGACTCATGACAGTATTTGATAACAGGGAAACTACAGATGAAGGTATGTGTGTTGTCTGTTTAGTATATTATGTTTTAGCATCCAGGCACCAAAAGAGTAACTGGATGGAAGTGGTGATAATCTGTTCAATTCTTTAAAATCATTTTATTTAACTTTATTTATTTATTTATTTTTAATTTGACCAGAGGGGGACATAGTGAGAGAGAGAGAGGGAAAAAGCAATTTGCCATGTCTGGGATTTGAACCATGGTCAGTCATGTGGGAGTCCAACACCTTTAACCACCATGCCGCCTGCCGACCCTGATCTGTCCAATTTTTTTTTTTTTTTTTTTTTTTACCTTCATACAAACAGTTCCTGGCCTGCAGAGTTTTCTGTTTCTATTTTAAAATGTGTATTAAACTGCAATGAAAGAATTATAAACGAGGAAATTGACAGTCAGCTCTGGAATTCTTCTTTATTATTTTCAATTAGAGCTGTTACATGTATCAGCCAATAAAGTATTTTTAGAGTGTGCATTATTCAGGCATCAGCAGAAAAAAGAGGGAACATGTAAATGAGGAACGTCTGAGTCTTGTTTAATGAAAGGCCTCTTAAGATGGAGTGAGTAGGAGATAGCAAAACCTCAGAGGAGAAAGGAGGACTGGGGATAAAGTGGAAAAGCCCCATTAATACCCTTGGTCACAAAGGGGTCAGTGGAGGGAACAGTTACGAGAACCCACAAACAGAAGGTGGGCAGATTTGGTGGCCTAGTTAGACCAAGCACATGGATCGTCCTGGAGTCACTTTACTGGAAGGTAGCCAAAGGAATATACTCCCAACCCCACTCTCCTTTCTGTTTGCCTACTAGTGCCCCCCAATGCCAAACTCAACTTGAAGCTACAGTGGACAACAGGAATGAGATCTACCTAGGGGGGGATCTCAGGGCAGAGACTAAGTGGAAAATGGTAGACACAGCATCAAAGGGGACAGAGCAAAGTCACTCAGCACAGTTTATATAATCACTCCAACTTTTGTACCTGAATGATGATCCTATAAAAGGTATAGTTACTATTTCCCTTTGTAGATGAGGAAAGGGAGGCTCAGAGATGTGCCCTATCATAACGTACCATGTTCAAGGTCACCGACCCCTATCTGTTTTCTCCAAACCCTGTCTGTGTTCATTCCTCTGCTTCCATGGACTACTTCATTACAAAGACGAAACAAATGGTGCATTGTTACAGAGAGGATTAATACAGAAACTCAAGTAACTCCTGGTGTTTTAAAAATCTCTAAATCAGTGCTTTTTAAAATTTTTTCCTTTAAGAGGTTTTTGCCTTAGGGGCACATACACAACACACACTTGCCCGGCAAGATTTTCAAGCTGGGTCTGGGATTCGAACTGCGGTCGGCCATGTGGGAGTTTAGTCATGTAACCACTACACCATCTGCTGCCCCAATCACCTTATTCCCTTTGGTAGCAGGGCTGAATCACCCTAATTTTGCCTGCGGAGAATTTCAGTATCAATCTGACCTCTTGAGAGCATCTGTGAGGTGCATAGTATTTATAAACTCTTCCGGGGCTGATGGAAAACATTTTACAATGTGGGGCTTGTTTTATTTCATGGCTTTGTGTGCCCATTTAAAAAAGATTCACCCGTCCAAAGACCTTTCGGCGTTGCCCATACTCTAAATCCTATACATTGCATGAAAACAGTTTCATTTCCTGTATTTCTCAAGGCAAAGGGGCATTTCTTCATCCTGGACAGAACATTCCAATAAATCATCCAGACCAAAATGCTTCCACGGTCATGGAGAAGTCAGCTAGTATTTATGCAAAGGTGAGAAGGCACGCTTTCCCTCCTTATCAGGTATATGCGATTTGCATATCCCATTATCTGCTTATTAACCGGAGTGTCTTGTAACAATGGCAGAATGTGAAATATGCACACATGGGCAGTTAAGCAACAAGCTCTGGGGGGTTCATCCTGCAATTACATCCCTGTAATGAAGAAGCAAAAGGCAAGAACGTAACAATGGGATCCTTGGCAATGGAATGAAATCAGGATTTGATCTGATGCAACCTGACTGGCTCAGGAACAGACAGAATATCAAATGATCCATGTGAAAGGCAATCGCTGGTATAATCTTCCTTTTGTATCCATTGTTCTCCCATTCGACTGACTGCCGTACAGAACAGTATGTAAATGAGGTTAGCATGAACACATTTCCATTTATTTTAATTCTGTTTAATTGTGACTTCTGTGTTTTAGCTTAATTTACTCTGGGTATGTGCATGTCTTGGTAAATTGAGCAAAATGATATGGAGAAAAAAACAAATAGATTAACGTCTAGGCTATGCGTGTTCAGAACCATCGAAGGTGGATATTGAAAAGCTACTGCCCTCCTGAAAAAAAAAAAGAAAGAAGAAAAGAAAAAAAGCTACTGCCCCGAAGGCAAGTGCAGTGGGAGTTAAATGAAAGCATTCAAAATGTAGTGTGGTTTTTAGAGTTTATCACGTATTAATTTCATCCTTAGGAACCCCTCCTCTCCAGCAATGTAATTATTTGGAGTTTATCTGATGTAAAAACAGTAGATGTATAATGATACCTTTGCAAGAAAGAGAACAGTTAAGTAGTCACTGAGAGTCAGGTATTCTGATATTCAACATATAATATCAGATTAGATTTCACAACAACCAATGAGAAACAATTACTGAGACTGTTTCTGCTCTTTCAGAGACACTCCTTACCCCCGTTTATGCTTTAGGGCAAGAGACAGAGAGAGAGAGAGAAAAATAAGAAATCCCCCCCATGATGGGATGGCGACACCACAATCCCTTCTCCTCCAGTCTCCTGTCTAGATTTTGGGCATGCACACACATGTGCCCAGTGTGATTTTCAGGCCACCGGGTCTGGGACTCAAACAGCATAGCCAGCCATGTGAGATCCAGCATCTTAACCACCATGCTATCTGCTGGGCCCAGAGCTCTTCTTAGCCAATCAAGATGCTCACAGGAGGGAATGAGGCAGTCCTAGGAAAGGTTATTCATCAAAAGTACCCTCTACTTTGAGCTGCTAAAACAAAGGTGATTATGAGGCTCTTGAAGTTGGGACCTATTCCCACCCTTCGGGATATTTATATCCAATCAGGACCTCCAGCCCTGGACTTTGGTTGCTCTGCCAAAAGAGTACATGCTGTCTAAGAAAATTTGTTTCTATTCCTTCTGGGTTAACACCAATGGTTGCAACTCCAACTAGACTGGCCTGAGTCCTCCTCCAGCCTTTCTGACTCCCACTCTGTGTGATGGGATGATAGGATGTAGACCCATCCCCAAGATGACTAGGCCATTCCACCCTCTGCCAGGAAGAACACATTATAAAGGTTGTATAAATTCTGGTATCAGATCCCTGTATCTGGAGCGTTCCTGATCGGGCATTTGGAAAATGGATAAGCCTTCTTTGTTTTAAATGCAGAAATATTAAATGGACACAATATAACTGGAGCAATTTAGCCAATCTCTTCACTGTTCTAGAGAAGACATTTGACGCCAATAAAATTAAAACCAATTTCAGTCTTCGCTTAGAAAGAAATTTAAGCACCGTTGGAAATGAGCCTTTTTAAGAGAGAAGCAGGGCACTTAGTTCCCCTTGCCATTGTAGTCTGGCTGCATTGCCAGGTCCTGCTTTAAATTTGAAGGTCAAATAGTTAACTTATGATAAATGATACTATATTGAGGTTTCAGCCAAGGCAAAGAGTGTGGGAAAACTTATAAGAAAACCATTAAGTCTTCAAATGTGCTGACCTGTGAGGACTCCAGACTGAAAAAGGAGAGATTCTTATAATAAGTACTTGTGAAGATGCCAGAGGGGGTATTACTGGCTGAACCAAGGTCAGAGGAAAATGAGTATGAGGACCCAACAATAACCCCATTTAAGGTTTTCACAAACTTTTATTTACAAATATGTTCTTTCAAATATCAGATTTCGTCAGTTTATGCTAGAGATAATTATGTGCAATTTAAAATGAATTCCAAAAATAAGGTTACATGAACTCTATCACAAACTTGAGTAATTCACATTTCTTTCTTTCTTTCTTCTTTCTTTTTTTTCTTTCTTTCTTTCTTTTTTTTTTTTTTTTTTTTTTTTTTGTGGGGTTTTTTTTGGCAATATCTTTTTTTTTTTTTTTTTTTTTGCTATAGGGCACAAGCTCTTGCCAGACAGACAGAGAGAGACAGAGAGACAGAAAGCGAGAAATCACCCTCTAGGGGGGATGGCCACGCCGCAATCCCTTCTCCTCCATTCTCCTCTTGGGATCTTGGGCATGCACGCACACGTGCCCAGCGTGAGTTTAAGCCACCAGGTCTAGGACTCAAACCACGGTCAACTACATGGGAGTCCAGCAACATAGCCATTATGCCAACTGCAGGTCCCAGTAATTCACATTTCTCATGACCTCAGATTCCTTGGCTTATATAAGGAAGGTGCCCCCTTTTTTAACTATGAAAACTTAGTAAATGCTTGTTGTGTTTCCCATATGTACAAATCACTCTACATTCGATCTAAAAATCTTCCTGTGAACTAGTTACTGCTATTATTTCCAATTCTCTAGAGGAGAACCCCGAGGGGTCTAGATGGTGGTACAGTAGTAAAACTGGATGCTCTCTGACCCTGACACATACCAAAAGATCCTAAGTTCACATTGGAAAACACCCTGACTAAGCCAGGCACTTTTACACCCATGATCTGGGAATGGATGGGGATGAGGGTGAAATTCAGTGTTAAGACCATGTTGGAGGTGCTTGTCTCTCTGTCTCTCTCTTGCTTATAGTATAAATGAGTAAGTAAACTTAAAGAAAAAAGAGGTAGCTACCAACACTCAGAGATGTTCAGTAACTTGGCAGGAATGGAATGTGAACTGAGGTGCTGTATTAAACTGCTTAAGTACCTTCTCGCTTTCAAGTTCTTCAAATTCCATTTTTACATATAAAGATTCACATTGGTTTGGCCATGTTAAAATGTAACAAGTGAGATTGTCCCCTGGATAAGAAGGGGATGTGTGATTTCTTCCAAAATTTAAAATAACCTGCACATTATAATAGCTGCTAAATATAGCTTATTATAGATTAAGTGCTTTTGTCAAAGAGAAAGGGTAAGTAGAAATATCTTAAGTTTCTGGGCATTGTTTTTCAAGAAAGATGCTCAACATCAATAGAAATTATCTTATATCTATGTCACATAAGCATAAAGGAGCAGAGGTAGCAAATTTAAAATGTATATAAAGAGTATAATGGAGGAAACACTTAAAACTATTTAACTACATGAAGATTTCTTGAATAAGAGCCCTAAGTAAGAGCAATAACACCAAAAATAGGTAACTGAGAGTACATAAAGGTAAAAATCTTCTCCCTAGCAAAGGAAACAGAAAAAAAAAAAAAAAAGAGTAAAGAGACAACCCACAGAATGAGAGAAAAATATTTGGAAACCATAGTTAGGAAAAGGGATTGGGACCAGCAGTTAGCATAATGGCTATGTTGCTGGCCTCCCATGTAGTCGACCGCAGTTCACGTCCTGGTGGCTTAAACTCATGCCGGGTGCGTGTGCGTGCGTGCCCAAGATCCCGAGAGGAGAATGGAGGAGAAGGGATTGCGGCGTGGTGATCCTCCCTGGGGGGGGGGTGATTTCTCACTTTCTGTCTCTCTGTCTCTCTTTGTCTGTCTGGCTCGAGAAAAAGAACACCCCCAATAAAAAAATTCTCCAAAAAAAAAAAAAAAAAAAAAGAAAAGGGATTGACAACCAGAATATTTAAGAAACTCAAACAAATCACCTGAAAAATAGACGATGACAAAAGTAATAATTCAATAAAAAGTAGGTTTAGGCCTGAATAGACAACTCTCAAAGGAAGACATACAAAAGGCTAAAAAGTATGTAAAAAATGTTCAATATTTCTTATCACAAGAGGAACACAAATCAAAACTGCAACAAGGGCCAGTTGGTGGCACGGTGGTTAAGGTTGCTGTATCCCACATAGCTAATAATGTGGCTCAAGTCCCAGACCTGGAGGCTTGAAAAATACATAGGGTACATGTGCATGCATGCTCCAAATCCCAAAAGGTGCGAGAAATGGAGAAGGGGAGGGTACTTTCTCTTTTCTTTCTCCAGTGCACACACCCTCTGCAAAATTTAAAAATCAAAACAAAACAAAATACACACAAAAAATGAAATATATTCTTGGGAACCAGCAGTTAGCGTAATGGCTATGTCGCTGGACTCCCACATAGTCGACTGTGGTTCGCGTCCCGGACCCGGTGGCTTAAAACTCACGCCGGGCGCGTGTGCGTGCATGCCCAAGATCCCAAGAGGAGAATGGAGGAGAAGGGATTGCGGCATGACCATCCCCCCTGGGGGGTGATTTCTTGCTTTCTGTCTCTCTGTCTCTCTCTGTCTGTCTGGCGAGCGCACGCGCCCTATAGTGAAAATCTCTCCAAAAAAAAAAAAAAAGAAATATATTCTTAACCCTAATCAGAATGGCTATGCTCACAAAACAAAGAACAGGGACAGCAGATGGTGTGGTGGTTGGGGTGCTGGACTCCCACATGGCTGACTGCAGTTCAAGTACCAGACCTGGCAACTTGCTATCTTACTTTCTCTCTCCCTCCAGAGCACATGTGCCCTAGAGCAAATTGAAAAATAATAATAAATAGAATAAATAGTTCTTTAAACAAGACAAAGAAGAGTAAGTGCTGGTGAGGTTGCAGAGAAAAGGGAACCTTTGTTTCCATTTCCCGTGGGAAAGTAAATAGTATAACCGCTATATAAAAAACAGACTTGCTATCTTACTTTCTCTCTCCCTCCAGAGCACATGTGCCCTAGAGCAAATTGAAAAATAATAATAAATAGAATAAATAGTTCTTTAAACAAGACAAAGAAGAGTAAGTGCTGGTGAGGTTGCAGAGAAAAGGGAACCTTTGTTTCCATTTCCCGTGGGAAAGTAAATAGTATAACCGCTATATAAAAAACAGTATGGAGGGGAACCAGCAGTTAGCGTAATGGCTATGTCACTGGACTCCCATGTAGTCGACCGCGGTTCGCGTCCCGGACCCGGTGGCTTAAATCTTACGCCGGGCGCGGGTGCGTGCGTGCCCAAGATCCCGAGAGGAGAATGGAGGAGAAGGGATTGCGGCGTGACCATCACCCCTGGGGGGGGATTTCTCGCTTTCTGTCTCTATGTCTCTCTCTCTGTCTGTCTGGCGAGCGCACGCGCCCTATAGTGAAAATCTCTCCAAAAAAAAAAAAAAAAACAGTATGGAGGTTCCATACACGTCTAACAATCCCACTATTGGTTATATACGCAAAGGGCAGAAAATGACTCAGATGGAGAGATATTTGCACATTCATGTTTACTGCAGCATTATTTACAAAAGCTAAGTCATAGAACCAACCTAAGCGCTCAACAAAGGAACTGTTTTGCATAAACATTTTGAAGACACCTTGTACTTAGAGTAGGAAAGAAGACAGTGGACATGTGGGGACACTACTTCAACCCCTGTGAGGGCCAAAGCATGCTATCTAGACAAGTCTTAAAAACCAGGTAGATAGGGACCAGCAGGTGGCGTGGTGATTAAGGTGCTGGACACTCCCACATGGCCGACCAGGGTTCAAGTCCTGGATCTGGTGGCTTGCTTTCTCACTTCCTCTCTCTCTCACTCTCAACCTCTGTTTCTCTCTGGTCAAATTAAAAAAAAAAAAAAAGAATGAATAAATAAAAATAAAATAATTATTAAAAAAGAAAAACCAAGTAGGTAGTTCCCAAGTGATGAAGTGGAGGGAAAGTGTTCCAAGAATAAGCAGAGAGGAAGATTTGTGTAATAGTAACACATTTAATAGGGCCATAGCTTAGGGTATGCAAGACGGAATAGTGAGAGCTCGGACACATGGCATACTACAGCCCAAGTCAAGAAGGACTTCACATGCTGTGTTGGCTATCGTGAGCTCTTTCTTGTAAGTAGCAAAGAATACTAAGGCAAAACATGTTATGATATATTTCTTTCAAAGAATTATTTTTATTTCATTTGACCTATCATTATATTATTTTTCAATTTGCTACAGGAAAGGTGCACTCACCATAGAGACAGAGAGGCAAAATGAGAAAGCGAGTCTCTAGGTCCATGGTTGGCCATGTGAGTCCAGCATCTTACCCACTATGCCACCTGCTGACCCCATGATAGGATTTTTTTCCAAGAGAAATTACTTGCTATAGGGTATGTGTGCTCACCAGAGAGACAGAGAGAGAGACAGAGAAAGTGAGAAAAATGTTAGCATAATATCACAGAGACCAGAAACCATATTGCTCACCACCAGCCCATCTATAGACATTTCTCATCTAAAATTTGAGCCGAGGAAGTGTCAGGGGTAGGGAGAGAAGAGGACAGCATGTCTTGGTAAGTTGTTTTAGTTTGGAATGCAGTGTTAAATTGGAAACAAATCTGCAAATGTTTAATTGTTTAAGTAACCACAGCTCTTTTGACCACTATAGTCTTAATTATATGCTTTCAACACTATGTTGGATGCAGTTTCAATTGTCCTAGAGAGAAGAAAATGAATCTGTTCTTCTTTAGCCCAAGAGTGGATAGATGTGAAAAATGTTTAAACTCAATGTGGAGCTGACATTTTGTTAACAGATTTAGTTTCCAAACCAAGTAAATACTAATGAGTGTGTAATACTTTAAATAATTAATAAATAATTTAAACCATTTTACATAATAAAAATGCCTTAGAGTTATAAAGCGACTATGTTAAAAAATAGTCTTACAAGAATGTGTATGCTATCTTCACCTGGATTACTGTAAAATGTATTCATGTTGAGTAAATTCATCTTACAAGCTGCAGTGATGTGCAGTAATTAAATGTATAAAATGAAATTAAAAGAAAAAGAAAATATATATTATGAAAAAACAATGTGTGGATTTCAAAAATATATATATGCACCAAGATAAACTCATACTTTAATTCTAAAGAAGAAAAAAGTCTTGCATTCATTGCTTTATGTAATTCTCTGAAACCTCTGCCACATTTGCAGGAAAAGTGGGAGCTTCGTTTTTAAGGGGGAGAAATGTAGGGAAGCTCTTCAGGCTCATCATCTTCCTCCAAGTGCTGCATGCATCTTATTTCTTTCATCACAACAAACCCACGATGCACAGTTGTTCTGAGGGCATCTACTTTGCAGTCACAAGAAAAAAAAAAAAAAAGAAAGAAAGAAAGAAAGAAAAAAAGAAACTCTGCACTTTCAAATCCATCTTTTGCTCTGACTTGTGCATTATTCTGCTCATGCATAAAATGTCATTTTGAATTTTTATGGATTCCGGGAGAAATCAGCCAGTTGGAATCCCTTCATCAATTCCCTTCAACTTGGCTGAGTGGGGCTAAGCAATATTCTCCAACTGGTCTGCTGCATGTGTGCTAATATTTCTAATCATGTGCCCTCCCTGGTCCCAAGTTCCCCATTCCCAGTTTTTAAAAATCCTATTTATGATTACAGTTTATTTATCCCAAAGGAGTACAGTGGTCATAATATAAAACAGGAAAGAGAGGGAAAAAAAAAAAAAAAAAGAAAGAAAGAAAGCCAGTGTGAGGCAGTTTCTCAGTTTCTGCCTATGGTGGGGGAAATGCAGGAGAAAACTGCTTCAATCTGGAATCAATTATCTGGTATGATAGATGACAAGAAGGAACTAAACAGATGGAAAAAAAGGAACGAATAAAGAGGACAACCCACCTGATCCTAATTATGCACACCTACACTTAGAAATCTTTTTGCCAGGCATCTTGCATAGCTCAGGACTAGGCTGGAAGGGCGTTCCTAAGGACTCAAGATAAAAATGCAATGATGAACAAGGGGATATGCAATAATAAATGGGAAACTCATCGCTGGACAAAGGCACCTGGGATGGAACATCTAAGTCCTTACCTTATATGTGCATATATATTCCATAGACCTAGGCACCTTCTAAAGGTTTAATACATTTTAGATACCATATTATATATTTTCGGAAAAGAACACTGGAATGCTTTTTTTTTTTTTTTTTTTTTGCTATAGGGCGTGTGTGCTCGCCAGACAGAGAGAGACAGAGAGACAGAAAGCGAGAAATCACCCCCCAGGGGGGACGGTCACGCCACAATCCCTTCTCCTCCATTCTCTTCTCGGGATCTTGGGCACGCATGCACACGCGCCCAGCGTGAGTTTTAAGCCACCGGGTCCGGGACGCGAACCACGGTCGACTATGTGGGAGTCCAGCAACATAGCCATTATGCTAACTGCTGGTCCCCAACACTGGAATGCTTTAAAAGCATGGTTCCCATTATTAAAATGTAAAATCTAAATTGAGGGCGTGATGTACTGTATCGTATTCAGTGGGGCCATTAGTGGAGAGCAGAGTCCACAGGTTGGCCAAAGATAGGGCACCACACCCTGGAAGCAGACAAGCTGTGATTGGGGGTGAGGGGACATAGGAGATAAGATAGACAACTTTGGTTGAGTGTCTGTTGTGTCTCAAAAACTTTGCTTATAGTTTCTCTTGTGATTTTCCTGCCTTTTTGAGGTATATTTTATGAATTGCCATTTACAGCTGGAAAAAACATAGTCTCACACAAGTTAAGTAACTTGCCCAAGGTCACACAGCAATTGCTGCTGAAGATTTACCCTCATCATCTATTTGCCTCTAAAGTCAGTGGAATTCCTAGGAGAGCAAAGAGTTATAAAAGAAGAGCAGGGACCAGCAGTTAGCTTAATGGCTATGTCACTTGATTCCCATGGAGAAGGGATTGCGGTGTGGCCATCCCCCCTGGGGGGTGATTTCTCGCCTAGCTTTTCTGTTTCTGTCTGGCAAGCGCAGTACATGCCCTAGCCCTATAGCAAAAACCTCTTCAAAAAAAAAAAAAAAAAAAAAAAGGAGAGCAGAGGAGGGACCAGCCCAGCAGATGGTGTAATGGTTACTCTGCTGAACTCCCACTCAGTCAACTGCAGTTCGAGTCCTAGACCTGGTGGCTTAAAACACACATCAGGTGTGTATGTATGCATGCCCAAAATCCTGAGAGGAGAATGGAGGAGAATGGAAGAGAAGGAATTGCAGGGTGGCCATCTCCCCTTGAGGGAAGGATGATTTCTCACTTTCTCTCTCTCTCTGGAAAGCACACATGCCCTAATAGCAAAAAAAAGAAGAAAAAGAAAAAAAAATGATCAGAGGCAAGAACTGTGGAGGCGAAGAGCATCACCCAGGTATGACTCCTGAACCCCTGCCTCACTCTCTCTCCTCTTCCTGTTTTATATTGAATGTACTACTCCAGGACTCCCTCGGTCTGACTGGTTGTACTGGATTTTTGTCAGCATAGTTACACTGGGATGGGACCTACATTTCCCAGAAACTCCTTCCCTGTCTTGTTCTGAGAGTTAGCCAAAAGAGGGATTTAGAAGGGATTGAGAGGTGGAAGGAAAGCAGCTGCTATTATATTCTCCAAATGGCTTTACTTAGCAAAATGCAGAAACCAGACTGATGCTGAGATCTGCAAGTCCCTGCTCATCCTTGCTCCCCACTCTCTGCATTTGGTTTCTCCTGACTGCCATCCCTGCTAATCAGCAGTGACCCCAGGCTCACCACCAGAGGCTTAGCAGTGGATCTGCAGCAGCCATGGCTGCCCAGCAGCACCAGCTGCCGCAAGTCCTCCACTGCTCATGCACACCCTTCTGATTCTGACTCTTCCGTCCCACTGAGGCTTCAGGCAGACAGCTTAGTGTCTTCTTCTCTGTTCCTCCAGCACCTACTTTTAGACCTTCACTTATTCCCTCAACAACTCCCACAGTTGTGATGTCCTATAAAAAAAAAAACAAAAAAACAAAAACCCTTATCCCATAACATTCCTCGTGGCTCTGTTTCCCTGATTCCTAACTGATACTATTAGAGTGAACTATGCATTCAGTTTGTCCAGTGCCTTGGGGGAAAAGTACTCACCTATTTCACATATTGTCTTGAATGGTTCTTTACATGCAGTAGATGCTCAATAAAGGTGCACTAAAATGTTAAAATATTCTGTTTAAAGAGCTAGTAAGAGGGGCAGGCAGATGGTACGGTGGTTAAGGTGCTGGAGTCCCACATGGTCAAATGGAGTCTCAGACCTGGTGGCTTGTTTTCTCACTTTCCCTATCTTTCTCTCTCTTTGATCAAAAAAATAAATAAATAATAAAATATATATATAGTTTTTGGCAAGGTTTTTGCTATAGGGCATGTGCATTTGCCAGAAAGACAAAGAGACAGAAAGTGAGAAATCGCCCCCTCCCCAGGGGGGATGGTCACATTGCAATCCCTTCTCCTCCATTCTCCTCTTGGGATCTTCAGCATGCATGCACACATGCCTGAGATGAGTTTAAGTCACCAGGTCTGGGAATCAAACTGTGATCGACTACAAGGGAGTTCAGTGACATAGCCATTACACCAACTGATGGTCCCCAAATACAATAATTTTAAAATAAAAGCTAGTAAGAGATGCTCCACTGAACTTAGGGGTACTAGGAAAATTCCTCTCCAAAATTGCAAGATTTCATTCTCCCACTAGCACTTACACCTATGAGATTAAGACTTTTAATATCATAAACATGACCTTCCCTAGACTTGTCATATTTTGTGATTCTTGTGAAGAATGTTGAGAGTAACCATATTTCCTGGAGCTTTCAGGAAAGTGCTTCATATGGTAGAAAAATGATGACCTTTGGGGTCAGAAGACTTGGGTCATTGGAGTCTCAGTGCTCTCACGTGCCAGCTGCATGAGTTTAGACTGGTCGTGGTTGTTTCGAATTTCATGTGGATAACAATACCTACTTTTTAGTTTGGATAGAAGGCTCTTGATCCTATTTAAATCTTCTGTTTTGTTAAACTGTAGACTTATTTAGGTTTATCATAGAGGTTCTAGCCTACTTTCGTAAGGTTCAGTTCTAATGACTCGTTAGCCTCCAGAGTCCCTACAAGGCTCTTCTGGTCTTGGCTGTTCTGATGTGGCTCAGCTTCTGTTCAGTCCCTGCAGGTCATGGCTATGGAGTGTCTGGTGTCATGGGTCCACCTTCTATGGGTGGGCATGAGGCAGAACCCACTGGATGTGAGTCTCTTCCATCACTGGGTAGAGAGCAGAGATACACCAGCTTTGCTGCCGCTGCTGCAACTGCTGACAACAGACTGGACTGCCTGCCGGGGCCCTGATTGCACAGTGAGAACTGGGATGCCAGGGGCTTGCTGCTTTGCTGCACTTAGGACAGATGGCCTGCTGGTTGTGAAGCACCGACTTCCCAATTCCTTAGCCAGTGAGAGTAGGCCTTTCTTTCTTTCCTTCCTTCCTTCCTTCCTTCTTTCCTTCCTTCTTTCTTTTCTATTCTTTTTCTCTTTTCTTTTCTTTTTTTTTTTCTTTTGAGGTATATTTTTGCTATAGGACACATCCGTTTGTCAGGGAGACAGAAAGTGAGAAATTACCACCCCTCAAACCCCCACCGGGGGAATGGCCATGCCACAATCCCTTCTCCTCCATTGTCCTCTCAGGATTTTGGACTCAGCGTGAGTTTTAAGCCACCAGGTCTGGGACTCGAACTGTGGTACACTTTGTGGGAGTCCAGTGATATAACCATTAGGCCAACTGCTGGTCCCCAGAAGTAGGCTTTTCTTGCTTGTTTTTTTGTTCTTGTTTTGTCTGTGCCTTTTGGTGGTTCTGGACTGCAGGACTCTCCAGGACCAAGTCCGGAGCATTTGGGAGATAAAACAATCTCCCAGGGCACTTACCACATCCTCCTCCTCAACTCCTGAGATCTCAAGCCAGTTTGCCTTTTTCTTTCCAGCTTATTATTATTATTATTATTACTTATAATTTCCAGAAGGCACACACACGAAAAAGAGAGAGAACCCCCCTATGGGGGAGAGGGTCACACTGCATTCCTTTTTCCTCCATTTCTCCATCCTATCAGAATTTGGGGTGCGTCTGCACAGGCACTTTGTGTTTTTACAAGCTGCCAGGGCTGGGATCTGAACTGCAGTTGGCTATGTGGAATCCAGCTCCTCATGCCTAGGGCTTATCCTGTTTTGATAAAAAGGATAGAGTTCAGCTAAATACTTTTTACTGCCTGTGAGATAATTTCTAGGGCTGTATTCGTTGTATTTATTGGGCTGTCATGATGCAAAAATGCACAGAAAAACCTGTCAGTGACTTTTCTAATGATCCAACAGACTGGGGGAAAGTGAATCTATGTGGCCTTTTTCTAGAAGGAAAAGTCTATAAAATGTCCCATTTTTGATACGAAGAATGTTCACTATGTGTTAAAGCAACTTCCAAGGTTTGAAACATTAATGTACAATGTGCACCCACTGTTAAATATGAAAATAATGTTTCCATATACACAGAAAAATAGTTTTAAAAAGTATACCACAAAGCCTTAACAGTGGCCATTTTCTGCTAATAATATTTTTAATCTGCATATTTACCTGAATTTTAAAATTATTTTTATAATAAATATAATATTTGATTTTACAACCCCAAAGTAAAGATTAAGTTTTATCGTTTAACCAGTCTTTGAAAGAAAAAAGTATAATAACTGGAAAATTAAAGGTAATGATAGAGGATAAGTTTCTAATTTTGACAAGAAAAAGCTTAGAATGAGTAATATGCCTGTGGTTTTGAAATCCTTAAAGAGCTGTCAAAGTAAAGAGGAATTAAACTCGTAATATGCTTCTCCCAAAGGCAAAATTCAGACTGAGGACACAAATTACAGGGAGGGACCTTTTGGCTTAATGTAATAGAGAGTTTTGTGAAACAAATTTTGTTCAACAATGGCCTGATCACTTATCAAGTGTATTACAGACAGAGTTTTGTGTGATGGAAAAGAAAAAGGTCCTTGAAGGTGACAATGTGTCTGTTTTGCCCGGTGAGTCCCTGGCATTCTAATTATCTAGTAAAATAGGGAAGAATGCTTTACTGAAACTTGACTGTTGAATGGAAAATACATTTGTCTTGTTTGGAGAAGGTTCAAATCCAAGAGAGAACACTGACTATGATTGCTTTCTGATTTCTCTTTCCTTTGCTAGGGCCACACACTTTGAATCGTTCCTGGTGCCAATGATGGGGATCTGAGCTCCATTTTAGGAGGGAATGATGGGGGACTACCTGATGGTGTAATGGTTACATCACTAGACTAGCACATAGTCAACTGTGGTCGAGTCCTGGACCCCATGGCTTAAAACTCACACCGGGCATGTATATATGTGTGTTCAGAATCCCAAAAGGAGAATAGGAGAGAAGGGTTTGTGGCGTGATCATCTCGCTTTCTGTCTCTCTGTCTTTGTCTCCCTGGCAAGCGTATGTGCCCTATAGCAAAAATCTCTGTTAAAAAAGAAAAAGGATGGCAGAGAAAACTTTTTATTTTTTTTTCATTTTTAACCTTCTTTCCATTGGGAAGAAAAGAGAAAAACCATTTCTCACTGGCTATCATCTGGCACCCATCTTGTCCAAGTCCTTACCCTTTGGCAACTGGATGAGGAGTCTATCCATGAACATTTTCCTTTGTTTGAGTAGCTTAAGAAGGGTATCCCAAGTTTCCAAGGTACGGAGGAGAGGTATTGGCAGTGGAATGTAGATAACCTTGCACACAAAGCAAAGGCCCTGGGTTCAAATGTTTGTGTCGTAACCAGCGTACTGTATGACTTTGAGTTACCCACCCACATCTCTCTCATTCATGATCCTGGTAAATAACCCACCTCAGGGGGGATTCATTCAGCAGCCATTTGCTAAAGCAGCAAATAAGAGCAAGAATCCTTAAGCTAGTAGCTGACCTAGGTCAGTAGTTATCAATCAAGGTTCAAGTAAACTTAGATGTTTGGCAAATTTCTTCAGCATCCTTCTGGTTTTGTGGGGTTTTTTGTTTGTTTGTTTGTTTCGTTTTTATATTTTTTGCCATAGGGTACATGCACTTGCTAGAGAGAAGAGAGACAGAGAGAGAGAAAGTGAGAAATCATCCCTTAGGGGGGATGGACTTGCTGCAATCCTTTCTCTTCCATTCTGCTCCTGGGATTTTGGGTACACACACATATGCACCTCCCATGCATTTCAAGCCACCAGGTCTGGGACTCAAACCACATTGCACAATGTGGGAGTCCAACGCCTTAACCACCAAACCACCTGCTGATTCCCAACAACCTTTTGAAAGAGAGCAAAGCAGTAGCAGTGAGGACTTTAGGTTTAGTGCTTTGCGTAAACCAACAGACAGACGAAGTCATGCAGCAGAGAATCAGCTTTAGAGGGGAATTATGTGCAGAGGATCAGTTTCTTTGGTGCATTCCAAATACAGCTTTAACAACTCAACCTGTCAAGTTTTCCATTTTACATGTGAACAATTTCAAACATCTCCTGCGAGAATGAGACAGGGCCAAGGCCATATTTCAGTATCAATCGAGAGATCCACATGTCTCCATCTGTACAGAACATGAAAGCAACTTTGAATGTACAGAATTTTGCCGGCATCAAATAAAAATACCGAGTGTTACTTTAAGAACGCCCGGACCTTAAAATCCTTTAGTTCTCATGATGAGCTTGCAGTCTGCTTTTTCTGGCTGCTGGGAGCTCCAAGGGACGGAGCCAGCAGAAAAGCTCATAGATAAAGTAACCTGCGAGAGAGATGAGGAAGGTCCTTTGGGCTTTCTCGTTGCTTGTCGCTCTCATGGAATCCAATCTGTATTTCTTCCTTCGTTTTCATGGTCTTGCCCTTTGTTTTGTTGAAGATATTTAAAGTGATATAAAATAAACTGGACCAACTTTCCTAAAAGTGAACATACCCATGTAGTTTGCATCCAGGGCAGAGAAGAGGGGAGGAAGAGACGGAGAGAGAGAGTGAGTTTACCTGAATCAGAGGAACACTCCACAGGCCCCTTCCCTTACCAGTTGCTTCTCTACAACCTACTGGCCTGGCTTCTAGCACAAATGATTTGTTTTGCCTCTTTTTGAACTTCATATACCTGGAATCGTACAATCTGGACTGTTGTGTGTCTAACTTCTTTCTCTTTTCATGTGTTTCAGAGATTCATCTGTTATAAATATCAGGTTGTTGGGAAAGTCATGACATATTTTTCTACGTTTTTCCACGCAAAAATGCATCATGACCTTTCCCATTGACTCAGTATCAATAGTTGCTCTGTGGCATTCCATTACGCGAATGTACCATATCTCAATCAAAGTGACATTCACGTGGTAAAACAATCGGCTAACAAGTTTGAAATAAACATTTTGGTATTAGCAAAGGGATAAATGATGAGGTCATATTCCATACAAATTATTAAGTATAGTCAAACTTTAAAAAATCACATAGAAATAATCGGAAATCTTTGAAATACATAGGAAACAGAGCAAGTCAACTAAAAACCCAAACTCCAGAGACAAGATCATTATTATAAGTGACATAATCATGTTTAAATAAGAGCCTGTTCTGTTGCCTCCACTCTGCTATTTTAAACACATGTTTCTGAACATGTGCTAAAACTGCAATTCAAAACAAAGCTTTGTTTATTTTTCACACCTTCAAATTGGTAATAGGCACCTAACAGACAGTAGGAAACATTCAAAATGACAACTGAAAGAGAAACCCCAGATCATCCATGCATATAACTTTTTCACTATCTGCATTTTCTGTGAAATTTTTCTTTTTTCTTTTTTTTGGGAGAAGTTTTTGCTATGGGGCGTGTGCGCTCGCCAGAAAGACAGAGAGAGACAGAGAGACAGAAAATGAGAAATCACCCCCGAGGAGGGATGGCCATACCACAATCTCTTCTACTCCATTCTCCTCTCGGGATCTTGGGCATGCACGCACATGCGCCCAGTGTGAGTTTAAGCCACCGGGTACAGGACTTGAACCGTGGTTGACTACATGGGAGTCCAGCGACATAGCCATTATGCTAACTGCTGGTCCCATTTTCTGTGAACTTTTTAAAACACCCTCTGATTGCTACCGTTGTTATTGTATGCACTGAATTATTTATTTATTTATTTATTTTGAGAGATTTTTGCTATAGGGTGCATGCTCTTGCTAGAGAGACAGAAAGAGAGACAGAGAGAGAGACAGAGAGAGAGAGAGAGAGAGAGAAAGAAAGTGAGAAATCACCCCCCACAGGGGATGACCATGCCACAATCCTTTCTCCTCCATTCTCCTTTCGGGATTTGGAGCATGCACACACATGCGCCTGGTGTGAATTTTAAGCCACATGCCTGGGGCTTGAACCTCAGTTGACTATGTGGGAATCCAGTGATGCAACCATTATGCCATCTGCTGGTCCCAGCACTGAATTATTTTCATTCCTTTCCTTTTATACTGATAACTTCAACTCTTCCTTTTTCTCAGAGCCTAACATATACACTTCTGTCTCCTGAGCATGACTTTGATTAACAAATTTCTACATTCACTCAACATGTGTATACATCAAGTGGATGTTGCATGATTCTCCTGAGTTTGCCTTTACTCTTGTCATGTCAGCATCTCTGGGATGTTTTCTTAGCATCAGAAAATCACCCAGACTTGGAAACCCTGGTTGCTTATCTCATTAGGACCTACCCACTTGATAAACTTGACTGGAGAATTAAATATGGCAATTTTAATGTTTATGTGCATAAGAAAATGACCTGCTATCTGTTGATTTGAATGGGCATGTTTGCTCTTTCTTCTATTTTCAGTACCATAGTTATCAGTTCTGAGCCATTTCCAATTCTAGGCTTTTAATGATTTGCAGTGTCTTCTGCTGACTGAGTAACTTTCCTGATAATTACCTCACATGCTACCAAGCATTGCATCCAATGGCTTTTTAAATCACTGTTATAATCCTTAGGTTGCATATTACCTTGAGGATGTTTATCTCTTATCTACAATGAACTGCAACTTCATAAATATTTACCTTCTTGGGAAAATTTTCCATGCTCGATAAGGTAACATGGTATGTTAATAAACTTACTGTCAGATCTGCATTCACTTATTCTTTGAGAGAAAAAACTTAAACACACAAAAATTACCATTAAAACCAGGACTATTGACTGTTCTCCAAGCACAATATAACATTTCCTAACTTCGTAATGTCTTGGTTTATTAGTTGTTCAGGAACTTCCCTGAACACCAAAATGTTGTTCTTCTTTATCTTGTTGTCTTACTTATCTTGTCTACTGTTCTTATATATAGTTCAGCTGAAATGTCACCTCTAGCATAAGATTTTATTTTTTTAAATTTATTCATTCATTTATTTTAACTTGACCAGAGAGAGACAGAGAGAGAGATACACACACACAGAAAGAGAAAGTGAGAAAGAAAGCCACCAGGTCTGGGACTTGAACCATGGTCAGCCATGGGAGTGTCCAGAGCCTTAACTACCACGCCATCTGCTGGTCCCCAAGATTTTCTTTAATGCTTCAACTAAAATTATTCCCACCTTCATTTATGATGATATAGCTCTTCTAATAATTAAAAAACGTTTTTCATTGAAGAATATTTTCTAGGCAAAAATATGCTGGAACTTTGTGTTGGCTAACTACATCACACATTTCAAATTCAACATTGGGAGTCTCCAAGACACCCACTAGAGCAATGTCAGAATACTAGAACTTGGAATGTCTTGAAATGATTTCTTTGTGAAAGCATTTTCTAATCATGGAGTGACCATATGTTCTTGTCACTTTCAAAAACTTGTACTGGAGCTGTATCATACAGTCTCTTTACTAATGTATCAGCTACAGTTTTCATGTGATTGCCTTGGTTAGTTGGTTAGTTCCTTATCTTAGAGTTAGATATTGCATCATCCCATATGCCATCTAAATGTGAGATTTTCCCAGTCAATCTCACTGAGTTGTGCAGCTAAGGCCCTTATTCTGCATTTCGACAATAGATGCTCACAATTCTTCACCCTTGGGGTGAACTTGGACACCCATCCCCAGGCTCCTCACACCCTGAGCTCCTTAAATGATTCTTCTACTCATTAATAAAGTGGAGCATTAAGAATTGTACATTTGTCCTGTCCCCATGGGTGGAAGATTGAATCTTTGTCCCCTTTTCACTTCTTTCCTGTTGGAGAATTGCACAACTATCATCTTTGCCCTGAAGCTTCACAGTAGCACTCACCCGGGGAAGGAAGGTCATTTCCTTGCTCTGTTCATGTAGGTTTTGTCTATGTATCTTGCTCTGGTTTTTGTAATGAGGGGCTTGATGCAAGTAGGTCCAACATGCTTATGAGATTTGGTTTGTCTTTTCTATGGTCCTATGATATGCCAAGAAGGCCTGCCCACCCATCCAACCTGGGACCAGAGTCAGCCTGCAACCAGTTGGAAGTCTGAAATCTACATCTGGCTCAGCTAATGCCAGCTGAACTGTAACCAACTTGTATGCATAAAAGCATGAAAATCAATTCTTTATCTTCAAGTCACTGAGATTTTGAGATGGTTATGCCACAAAATATTGAGTAATACATCTCCCCCATCCACCCAGCTCCCTGATGAAAGGGATTTCTGGTTTTTCCTTGCTTAGTAGGTTGTTGGTTATGCCAATGGTGCTGGCATGGTGTGGTCCCAACTTCTCTCTTCTCTGTAGACACGGGCTTCCTTTTAGCTCCTTGTACTTGGTAAATTTCCTCCTGCTAAATTTCTACCACTTGTCTTCTGAATTTCTACCACTGGGTCTTCCCGTATTTGTCCTCTCTACCTAGAATAACACCCCTTCCCAGTTTTCCCCAATTAGTTTTTCATTCTCTTATTCTTAGATTGAGAGTCACATATTCAAAAAGTCTTTTCTTGACCCACTGAAAAAGCGAAATATTTCTGTTGTTGGTGTTTGTGGTTGCAAGCACTTCTCCTTGTTTGGGGTATCCCAAGCTATTTGGGCATATGATGATTTCACTTAGTCTGGAGCTAACTGAGGGAAAACGTCTAGTATCTTTACTCTCTCTTTTATCCCTAGCACGGTGCCTGTCACAGACGGAGAGTGTACCTGATATTTACCAAATGGATCAAACTGGTGAGTTATGTTCACTGGTGGGCATCTTGTCTCATTCATGTCTATACTCCCCTCATCTCCTAGAGATGAGATTGAGACTGGATTTGACATTGATGATTTTGAATAAGCATACATTTGTTCCTACCTGCTGATCTCAATCGCTCAATTACCACTGCTTGTCAGATTGTTACTAAATCCGGGGCCAGCAGGAGGCATGGAGGTTAAGGGTACTGGACTCCCTCCCACATGGCTGACTATGGTTTGAGTCCTGGACCTGGTAGCTTGCTTTCTCACTTTTCTTCGCTCTCTCTTGCTCTGTCCCTGTCTAGTCAAATTAAAATAAAATTAAAAAACAAATAGCTAAATAAAATAATTCTTTTAAAAAAATTGTTACTAAATCCCATAAGTACAAGAAGTTTTCAAAAAGTTTGAGGAAAAATGTATTATGAAAAAAACTCTTCATGGATTTCAAAATATTTTTGCACCATGCTTCCATATGGGAAGGTGTTGGGTTCATATATTTGAGTCTCCCTGTTTCCATCAGATGTGTGTGGGTCTGTGAACCTGGCTAGGTGAAGGTGGGGGTGGATAGTGGTACGAGGACCCTATTATCAGATGTGTGTGGGTCTGTGAACCTGGCTAGATGAAGCTGGGGGTGGATAGTGGTGCGAGGACCCTATTGGGAGTTTCTGCCTTTCTCTCCCTTTCTCGGTCTCTCCTTCTCTGATTGAACCAAAAAACAATAAACTAAAACACACACATACAAGATCGAAGATGCAGAATATCTGTGGTTTAAAGCCCGGCCCTCCTTTGTTGATGAATGTATCAGCAAAGAAAACTTCACAAGAGTCAGTTATTTCTTGAACCTCAGTTTCCTCATCGGTGAAGAAAGAACAATGAAGCCCACTCCTCAGGGCCACTAGAAGGAGTGCAAATGAGAGGATACACTGTGAACTGGGAGGAGCTGCCGGTGTGAGCTTAGCTACCCAGCAATCTTGGGCATTCTGGTGAGATTATACCCTTCTCTTAATCTCAGTAAAATTTTCAGTTTAACTTCCATTTTTAGAATGGGTGAACTTCACTTTTTCCTAAAATAAGCAGGCTTAACATAGTTGTCTGAGAGAGAATGGTTTAAACAAATTTTGAGGGAAATGAATGGAACATTAATAAGATGGCTGGAAGGTGCTGGTGTGGAAGGCCAGTTCTTTGTGGCTGCTTCTCCACCTGGAGGAAAGGTATACCTGGGGCCACTGTGATGACTCCCACTGTCCTGGCAAGGTGACCTGCTTGCTGGCTCATGGAATTTATGCTGACTGGTGCCACTGGGTGACTAGGACTCAGCTGCAACTTGAGTCTCTCCAAGTAGCTTTTTACTTAGTTATTTTTTTAGATTTTTCCCATAGGGTGCATGCATTTGCCAGAGAGACAGAGAGAGGGAAAGTGAGAAAACATCCCCCCACAAGGGATGACCACACCACAGTTCCCTCTCCTCCATCCTCCTCTTGGGATTTTTGGGCATGCACACACATGTGCCTGGCATGATTTTCAAGCCACTAGGTCCAGGACTCAAACTGTGTGGTCACAACATGGGAGTCCAATGCCTTAATCACCATGCCACCTGCTGGGCCCTGCCCCCACGCCCCCACAAGGTGGCTTTTTAAGAACTCTTTCTCATCTAGGCTTGGATGGATTTGGTACCCAGGACAAAAACTGTTGCTGAACCTTTAATTGCTAAAGGTTATTTTCCTCTCTAACTGGGAAGAAAGCACTGAACTCCAAATTTAATCATCTGTTTGGCAGCTAGCACACAGCTTCCTCGTTAATTAATCTTTAATGTTATTAAATTGGCTGCCTGTGTGATGACAAGGAAAGGAGGTAAACACTGTTTGCAAATCAATTGAATTCTCATCTGAACCAGCATTTAGTTTTCAGGGTGGATAAAAACAATTACAAGCCTTTCACTGACTGGGCTTCCAGTGCCCAGCTGATAAGATTATTGAACTCAAAGAATATTCAGGCAATAATCTCTGCTTGCCGATGTGCTAATTGAAGGTTTTCTGTACCACAAGTGCCTCCTTTGAAAATGGCTTCTTGGTTTGTGTGAATCAGAGATGAGATCGGAAAGCCAATGCAGTAGGGTCACAATTTCTCCCCATACACTCGTTTGTTTCCATTCATATTGATTTGCCTCTGTGGACTATTTGAATCAAAATCTCCAAGCAGTGATGTCTGGTCTTGAATATAATCCAGATAAGGCATTCCTCTAACTGCCTTCCCAAATGGCTTCTGCGATGAACCATGTGGTTACCTGCTGTGCCTCCACCCAGGGCAGGGATTAGTGGGTTACAGAGCACTGGTCCGCTCAGTGGTGCCCTGGGCCAACAACAGTGCCAGCACGCCCCAGGAGCTCATTAGAAATTCAAGTCCTGACCAGCTGCAGTGGTGCAGCTGTATAGCAATGCTCTGTGTGCTGAAGCCTCATAGGAAGGGTCCAAGTTCACATCCTGAGGTCTCCCTATACATAGCAAACAAGCTCACATGCCATGCTGCAGAGACTAGGAGTGAATCATATGTGAAGGCTCTGTTGCGGGACCTCCCTATTTCTCTCTCTTTCTCTCTCATCTGTCAGAATAAATAAAGAAAAAATAAATAAATACATATCCTTAGACTTTGCCCCAAATTACTGAATCAGAAACTCAGAAGAGACCATCTAAAATTTGTATTTTTAAAAACTTTCCAGGGTTGGGGAACCAGCAGGTGGTGTGGTGGTTAAGGTGCTGGACATTCCCACATGGCCGACCAGAGTTCGAGTCCTGAATCTGGTGGCTTGCTTTCTCATTGCTTCTCTCTCTCACTCTCACCCTCTGTCTCTCTCTGGTCAAATTAAAAAATAAATGAATAAATAAAATTAAATAAGTAATTATTAAAAACAAACAAACAAACCAAAAAACAACTTTCCAGGGTTGCTAGTGGCATGATGGTTAAGGTGGCTGGATCCAATGAGGCTGACTATGTGGTTCGAATCCCAGAACTGGTGGCCTGAAAAACACACTGAGTGTGTGTGTATGTGTTCCAAATCCTGAGAGGAGATGGATGAGAAGTGATTGCAGAGTGACTGTCCTCTTGGGGGTAGGGGTGCTTTCTCACTTTCCCTCTCTGTCTCTCTGACAAGTGCTGATGTCCACGTAGTAAATTTTTTAAAAAGCTTTCTAGGACATTCTAATATGGGCTAATATTTGGGAACTGGTGGCAGAGAGCAAGGTTGTGCCATTTAAAATGAGGATTTTTCCTCACCGAAGTGATTAGCTTGATGAGAAAAAGAATAAGAGGTGACTTGTTTAAATCCGGTAACTCTACCTGCCTCACTGCTAAAATGTCATGAGAAGTAAATTGCTTTTTCCTGGCCTCAACATCTCTGTAACATTTGGCCTTGAGCAGTTTCTAACCTCAGGTAGTAGAAATGGTCACTTCAATTTCTTCAATATCTGATATCATTTCTGCTTTGCCCAAGTGAATAACTGGGACCAAGGAGTTGGTCTCTAGAAAAGAGGCAGCAGAGGGCCAAGAGCTCCATGGGAAGAAGAAAATTGTCTCAGGTTGAATTTGGAATTCTCCCGAGGAAAGGGGAAGGAGGTGGAAAGTTGAAGAATTGCCAGGTCCAGGTGAGAGGCCACAAAGATGCTGTGAATGATGCTATGCTGACTCACTGCAAAGAACTAGAAGGAACAGAGCTATTGTTCCCTGGTAGAGAGATGTGAACACCTGTGTCTTCCTCTCTGAGGTTGCCATAGAAACCTGGCGAAACCTTTGGGAAGGAACAGAGAGTCCAGGAGAACCACACTTCCTTCAGATGAGGAAACCGAGACTTACTTTACCTCAATATTTGGATAGTTTTCCCTGAAATTCTTTTCTAGGCTGGTTGAGTCATCCTAACATTTCTGAGTCTTTGAGTATACGCCAGGACCCGAAGCCAACAGAGTATCTGCAGAGAACACCAATCCTTAACCAGTGAGGACTTATGTCTCAGGCTCCCAACAGACATGAACAGGAATTACGTGGTTCACTCTTTTTATAATTTTGTTATAGTATGTGTGTGCTCACCAGAGAGAAAGAGAGAAAGACAGACATCATCCCCCAGAGGGATGACCATACCACAATCCTTTTTCCTCCATTCCTCTATTCTCCTCTCAAGTCTTGAACATGCACACACAAGTACCTGGTGTGATTTTCAAGCCACGGGGTCTGGGACTCAGATCACACAATTGGTCATGTGGGATCCAATACTTCAACCTCCATGCCACCCACTGTTCCCCACCTGGTTCTCTTTATTACAAGTTAATGATGGACAAGATAAAACACAGGCATTAATGTCAGTATTTCTTCCTGGTAAATTATTAAGCACTCAGTGACTGTTGGGAGTGAGTGTTGAGGGCTCCATGATAGATTGCTGGATGGGATAAACTAGTAGCAAATGAGAATACAACATCTTTGAAGAACGTTCTTATATGCTGCTTTATCTAGAATCCTAAAATTCTTTCTATCCCCTTCCCAATTCCAGCCTTCTTTTGATTATGTCTCTCTCCTTTTTCCTCTTTTTTCTTGTAGTTGCAAAAGGTTTGCATGGTTACAAATGTATATTGATGAGATCTTCATATAAACTCCTTTCAGGAAAATGATTGTTCTTGCCTTATTTATGCATATTTACACATATTCCTCCATAGAACATGAAAGCCCTCTTGAGGGCATGAATCCCATGGCAAATTCTTTACTAAGGACAAAGAATAAACACATTCATTTCATGACAATTCATATGAATTATGGTACTTGCTTTGCACAGTGCCATGTTAACTGAAATGTGCAAACATCAGAACTGTGCCCTCGATTTTCACAGTCTCCTGGGAGTTGTTGGCAACTCTGAGGCTGGAATGATTCTTCAGGGAAGATGTTCACAAGGATCCTGTGTTGGTAGGTCAAACACTTGAGAAGCCCTTATCTAGTGATGCCTCTGGGACCCTGAAGTCTGGAAAGGCAAATCCATACTAACAATATGTGTTCATCTCAGTTAATATAATAGCTGCCTCTTCTAGGGTGAAAGAGGCCCAGAATAATCAGTTTGTTACTAAGTGGCATATATATATGTGTGTGTGTGTGTGTGTGTGTGTGTGTATATATATATATATATA
>NW_006159539.1:8909226-8927941 GCF_000334495.1 Tupaia belangeri chinensis
ATAAATATATATATATATAAATAAATTAAGTTTTTGCCATAGGGTACATGCTCTTGCCAGAGAGAGACAGAGAGAAGGATGATGAGAAATCATCCCCCAAGGGGGATGGCCATGTCTCCATCCCTTCTCCTCCATTCTCCTCTTGGGATTTTGAGCATGCATGCACACACACCTGGCATAATTTTCAAGCTGTTGGGTCTGAGACATGAACCACTGTCAACCATGCAGGAGTCTAGCACCTTACCCACCAAACCACCTACTGACCCCAATCATTAATATACTGTTACTGAAGGAAAAGGAGATTGCTTTTGGTTGCTGGGCAGCCAAAAGCAATGAACGTCAATGAACAAATATTCTCTAGTAAGTATTTTCCATTCATCTTAAGAAATATATTTTGAACAGATTAGAAGTTTTGTGTATTTGCCGTAAAATCTTTCATAGGTCTTGTAAACTCTTAGGATAGCAAAATTGTTTCTCTTTTTTCTTCTCATATTTACTTATTGAGCCACCCTTTGGATTTCAATAGAAGTAAACTACTTTGAATTCAAGTTTCTATATTTACATGTTTTTGCGTGTGGAGGAAGCCTCTCTAAGTTAATTATGCTTGCTTTTCTAAGAGAATAATGCGCTCTTAGTCTGGGATAATTAGGCAGTCTAATTAACCTTTAAAAAAAGCAAAACATAGCTTTATAGTGGCTATATCCCCTTCATTAGGTTAGTTTGGCTTGTCTTAACTGGCATAGTTAATATTGCTGATCTGCATATCATTTCCCATGGTATTTAGCACCATAACGTGTAATGAAAACACATTTTAGAGCACGCTGGAGAGCGACTTAATGGATTTGGCTATATCACAAGCAGAGATTCTTCCAATGGGCTATGACTATCTTCATATTTACTGTATGGCACTTAAAGGTACAATTTAAAGTGGGAAAAGCTTTTTGAGTAATCATTTTTTAATAATTAGCTTAGGAATAATTTGGAGACTATCACTTGCAGCACTTTAATAATGTAAAGTAAGCTATTTCTGGAAATGTTAATGGAAAGTAAGCTCCTTGGAGATTGCAGAGAGTTAAAAGATCTGTAAGAATAGCTATTAATTATGGCCCAAAGCCCTCTTTCTGTTATTGGGCAACATGGTTATAAAGCAAGATAAGGCTGCATTCAGATTTCCTAGCATCTCTGCCAGCAGACACAGGGCTCATCTCAGCCATTGTGGAATTCAGACACCAGTAAAAGCAGGCATCCCACAAATGGAAGGAATTCACCTATACCCTGTTGTGCCTGGATGCAATTTCCTTTGAGGTAATGAGGGGCTATGCAATAAAAATTTAGAAATCTAAGTCAGCAAATAGACCAAATTCAAGCATTCCTGTATTAAAACAACTAAAATATCTTTCCCAAGACCTGTTTTTTCTTTTGCAATTGTATCAAAAAGAACCCTCCCCCAAAAAAACAAAAAAAAATCCTCCATGCACCTTGCAGTATCCATGAGAAGTGCACAGACTGGGTCTTGAACACGTACCTCCTTTCTTACGCTAGGGATGAACTGTTCTCAGACTCAACTCTTCTCTCTCCTTGACCACCCTCCTGTCCCACCCAATTGTTCTCTTTGAATAGTGTTCTGAGACCTGCATTTGACATATCTTATAAATGTGCTAAATATGTCCTGTCTTCTTTCCAGGGCATCTCCTGTATGTCTAAACTTGTGGGAGGATTCCAGTTTCCAGAAATTAACTGACTTCACCAACCAAGGGGATCTTTTGCTTTGCTTAAATGCAAGAGTCTATTAAGTTTGTGGCATGGAGTTTCTGACTTTGGTCTCTCTACATCTTGGCTCTGCCTTCATCAGAATCACAGTCTTATCTAACAGGGCTATTTGTATACAGTGCTTCCTGTCCTAAGTGAGACTTGCATGTATCAGAAATGCAGCAAGTACTCAGCTGATGCGTTTAACACTGTGCAGGAAATTTACATTATGGTGAAATAGAGAGCCTGTGTACAACCTGATGATTTTCTTTTAATTTATCTATCTATTAAATTTTGCCACAGGGCATGTGCATTCACCAGAGATAGAGAGAGAGAGAGATGGAGAGGGAGGAGAAAGCACCCCACATTAGGCATGGTCATGCCACAATCCCTTCTCTATTTCTTTCTCCTTTTGGGATTTTGAGCACACATGCACATGCACCCAGCATGATGCTCAACCTGCTTGGTCCAGGACTCTAACCGTGTAATAGGTCATGTGGGATTCAGCTCCCTTAGTCACTGGACCATGGAGACAGCCCATGATTTTCTTTTGAAATGGCGATAGCTTTCAGAGTGTTCTGCTTCTCTACTCTTCCAACTACTTTATTTATTTAATTATATCTATATAGGGCACGTGTACTCACCAGAGACAAAGAGAGAAATAAAAAGTGAAAAAGCACCCCTCCTAAGGGCATGACCACACTGCAATCCCCTCTACTCCATTCTTCTCTCAGGATTTTGGGCACCCACATACAAGTCCCTGACATGTTTCTCTAGTCACAGGTTCTGGGACTTGAACCATGTAGTCGGCCATGTGAGATCTAGCTGCCTTAATCCCCATGCCACTTGGCTGGCCCCCACCTACTTTAAAACAACAGAACTGTGAATCCTTCTGTACATACTTCTATTTCATACTTGCCTTCTTAATGGATAAGCTTTTTTGAACAAGAGGGCTCACTTGGAATCAACTAATATTTGTCTTTCCCTTCCTCTACTTACTTGCCCAAAAAGCACATTATAAACCCATCAGACATGTTGGTGGCTGCACGTTTGTGATATTAAGTCGACTGGGCTAATCCCTGCCCGCCTTCCTACATTTATCTTCGGGCAACATCCCCCATCATACAACACATTAGTGGCTGCTATCAAGAGCTTACTGTAATATATGTGGCACTGTCAGTGTCCCTTTGATGGTTCTTCAAATGCTCTGTTAGCAGGGATCAGAAAGTCAAGATTTAATAGCCTACAAGATTTATCCCATGCAAGTGAAATCTGACTGAGAAAACGTCTCATCTTGGTTGTGAGGAAAGAATGTGCTACTGCTGGACCCGGGTTTTGCTGGAAGAAAAGAGGCTTTGCAGTGTCATCCTGGGAGCTGTTACAGCATCCACTGTCAGTGTGCGGTCTGAATTAGAAATGAAGGGTAGAAGCGAGAGGTGGAAAAAGTGGAAGCTTCAGTCTGTCAATCACCGTTGAGAAATGGCTAATCAGAGAGCCCTCTTAAATAAAAACTGCATTTTTATTTATTTACTTTAAAAGCAAATGTAAGTAGCACCTTGATGTTGTTTGAGTACAGAAAAAAGCACTGGGCAAGGAAAAAAAAAAAAACTAAAAATTTCATCACTGAGATGGTAGATGTCTATTTCCACATCCATTCATTCAGAGCACGTCTGTTTAACACCTACGATTTCCCAGGTGCTGAAGATGTCGTTGTGAGTAAGACAGACAGCTCTGCTTTCAAAGAGTTTAGTCCACCAAGGAAGAAACACAAAGAACTAAACATAGGAGTGAATATAGAAGTAGGATAACTTACAGCACCCAGAAGATGCTAAATAAATCATTGGTTAACTATAGGAATAGTCATGATAAGATACTGTACAAATAAAACCTTGATGTGACAAAGAAAACCTGCATTAAAAGTGGGATACAGATGTCACTCGTTGTAGGAACATTATGTCAACAGAGCAGGGACAGTCCTAAATATCCTACAGTCATTAAGTATGCACTTGTGGAGCACCAGTCATAACATGGAAAAATTAATAGCAAAACGGTCTGTTGCTGAAGAGCCCTTGATTAGCTATTAAATGCTTTTCAAGGAACAAGACATGTCCTCTAACATGCCTCTGTTCTTTTGTCGTGTGGGACAAACAACAAGAACTCCCATTAAACCTAAGCACATACAGTAGTTTCTGCATACCCAAGAAGAATATGTCATAGTCCCTGTCTTTTAAGAGTGAAGCCCGTGATATAAATACATCACTGTAAAATAATAAATCAGTATGGTAGGCAGGAGGTTCAAAAAGAATGGAACATTCTTAAAATGACAACTTTTGGGCCAGCAGGTGGCAGGGTGGTTAAGGCATCTGAGTTCTGAACCCAGTGGCTTGAAACTCAACAGGTACTTGAGCATGTGCACCAAAAACATCTCAAGAGGATAATGGAGGAGAAGGGGTTGCGGCATGGCCATCTCCCCAGGGGATGATCTCTCTCTCTCTCTCTCTCTCTGGCAAAAATCTAAAAAAAAAAAAAATGCATTTTTTGAATTGAGTTACTTGGGAATGGGTCATAGCTAATTTTTCGGGGAAAAAAAAAAAAAAAAACAGCTATCAGCCACACTCCACAATCAAATACTACACATTAATATGAAAGCCTAGTTTGTCTTGTCACAGAAAAGTTCCGTAGCTTATCCCAGTCACCGGCACCATAATGAGTTAAATCATTTTCTCAGGGCGGTGGAGACAGAATGGTCAGAACTCAAGGATGTCGCTATTTCCTCGCTGGAAGTTGATGTGGCACATCATCTGGCTTACTCTGAACATTGGGGGCCACAGGATAAACGGCGTGGCACAACCTACATCTCTAATAATAAAAAAATGTCATATATGACGCTAACAAATTAGACAAATGCGCCTTCGTTATGATGGAATATGCAAACAGCTATGTTTTTATTTGCCACTAAGTTGACAGACTATCCAACACAACTAAATATAATGATTACATTGATCTAGGTGTTGTTTTGACAGGGTAGTGATGTTTGCACGAGCAGTTATATTTAGCAAAACGTTGCTCAGCCAGCACGTGTAACTGCTGTGAATCCCGCGCTGTTTTGTAAAAAAAAAAAATCTCTAGCACAAAGAACTGAGACCAAAGAGATGCAAGAAATGGGGCAGTCGGCCTGATTGAGAAATGATAATGCATTATGCAAGAGCCCATTGCGTTTATATCTGAGGAGGCCGATGAGACAAGTTAACAACTGGTCCTTCTCTTATCCAAGTGTTCCTGCCTGCCCAGTCTTCGTCATTATTCCAAGGCACTTGCTGTCCAACTTCAGCAGTATTGTAACACAAAAGATTTTTATAGCATTTCTATGCCATCCTTTTTTGTTGTTGTTGTTGAGGGCAGAGGACAGGAGATGTGGAAAAAGCACATTCCTGGGGCCCAAATGGTATTACTCATCTGTGAGTAGATCTTTAGGGTAAGGCATCTAACTAGGCAAACTGAGGGCCAGACACAGAGTGGGAGAGATGACTTTGTATTTTTAAAATAAAAGTGAACCATGAACTGTCCTGACTGGCAGGTAAGTAAAGAATGTCACTTCCTGACAGGCCCCCAAAACTCTCAAGTACAGGTACTTAAAGGCATAGTCGCATGGTGAAATCCTGACTTGGTTCAGTAGCCTTGGGAGGCTTTTTTTTTTTTTTTTTTTTTGAGAGGTTTTTGCTATAGGGAGGTTTTTGCTATAGGGCGTGTGCGCTCGCCAGACAGACAGAGAGAGAAAGAGAGACAGAAAGTGAGAAATCACCCCCCAGGGGGGATGGTCACGCCGCAATCCCTTCTCCTCCATTCTCCTCTTGGGATCTTGGGCATGCACGCACACGCGCCCGGCGTGACTTTTAAGACACCGGGTCCAGGATGTGAACTGCGGTCGACTATGTGGGAGTCCAGTGACATAGCCATTACGCTAACTGCTGGTTCCCTGGGAGGCTTTTTAAAGAGTCGCATCTCAAGTTCCTTATAAAAGGTTCCAGCAAAGCCAACTAAATCGATGAGTATTCTTATGGGACTTTGTGCAAATAACAGACCAAACTGAGACTAAACATATCATTTTTTTTGCAAATAATTTAGTTTATGCCTCTCTTTAGTAAAAGGGGGAATGAAGCAAGAAAAAAAAAATTCAGAAGAAAATTACAACGTACCTGTCAGTAGATTTGAGCTTTGTCCATATCTGTTTTTTGACTTTTTATAATCTACCTACTGTTTGAACAGATTCCTAACCTTTTTTCTGGTTTTAAGTCTACAGCAAATTTTTCTTAACATGTTTTGATTTTGATTTATTAAAGCTAAAACTGCTTGTCTTGAAATTTAAAAAAAATTTAAAAAGGGACCAGCAGGTAGCATGGTGGTTAAGGGTGCTGGACTTCTACATGGCTGACTGCAATTCGAGTCCTGGACCTGGTGGCTTCCTTTCTCACTTTCTCTCTCTCGTGCTTGGTCCTTCTTTGGTCAAATTAAAAATAAAGAAAAAAAGAAAGAAAAGAAGAAAAAAAGAAAGAAAGCAAGTTAGTTTTAAAAATATATAAAAAACAAACAAATAAATAGAAAACATACCTACTTCATGAGTACAGTAAGCTATATAGCCTCAGCGAGGTGCTGCTTTAGAGGATGTTCTTTCTACTCACTGAGGTTTACGCCTAAGGTCAGACATGTGTTCATAGATATGTCTATATTAACTGTACTTACTACTGAAAATATTTAGTTTAATTAAGATCTTTTGTGAATCAATAAAATGTGAAAATAAATAAATAAAGGTGTCTAGGAGTATGGTTGTAGTATGGTGGGGATCCCTTTAAAGAATAGGCCATAGCAGAGTCCCCTCTGACATGATCTAGGGGGGTCATACAGGAACCAACCCAAGGGGGTTTCATGTGTCTCCCTTTGATCGGGCACTCTGCCAGAGGTAATTCAGTGCTATAATTACTAAGAAAATCGAGAAATATCAGGGTAACTACACTTTGATGTATGCTGAATATTCATATATCTCCTAGCTATTGAGTAATATATTTTGAGAGGTGTTTGAGTCTTTCTGAATCATTCTATATAAGAAATGGTCCAGTCCAATGAAGGCAGTGATCGGATGTCCTAGGATGGTAGGGAGCTTTCTTTTATTTTTATTTTTTATTGCTAGAGGGTGTATGCGAGAGAGAAAGAGAGAGAGAGAATGTGCACACGTACTTCCCAGTGGGGTATAATCACACGGCAATCCTTTTTCTCACCCCATCAAGATTGGGGCACATCACACACATGCTCATTGGGGTTTTCAAGCTCCTGGGGCTGGGGGCTGGGATTCGAACTGTGATGGTCATCTGGGATTTGGTTCCCTATACACAGAGCTTAACTGCTCTGCGAAAGGGTTGGCCCAGGGAGCGTCCTTCCTCCTTCCTTTCTTTTCTTTTCTTTCTTTTTTCTTTTTTTATGAGAGTTTTTTTGTTATAGGGTATATGTACTTGCTGGAGAGACACAGAGAGACAGAAAGCAAGAAATCACTCCCCAGGGGGGATGGCCACACTGGAATCCCTTCTCCTCCATTCTCCTCTTGGGATTTTGGGCCCACCCTCACACATGCCCAGCATGAGTTTCTTTTCTTTTTTTTTTTTTTTGGGGGGGGTTTCGCTATAGGGCGCGGGCACTTGCCAGAAAGACAGAGAGAGACATAGAGACAGAAAGCGAGAAATCCCCCCCCAGAGGGGATGGCCACGCCGCAATCCCTTCGCCTCCATTCTCCTCCCGCGATCTTGGGCACGCACGCACACGCGCCCGGCGTGAGTTTTAAGCCACCGGGCCCGGGACACGAACCACGGTCGACTACGTGGGAGTCCAGCGACATAGCCATTACGCTAACTGCCTGTTCCCCCCAGCAGGAGTTTCAAGCTACTGAGTCTGGGACTCAAACTGCGGTTGACTACATGTGAGTCCAACAACATAATCAACATAATCATTATGCCATCTGCTGGTCCCCAGGTAGGGAGCTTTCTAAGAGGACATGATCTTAGGCTGTTTCTTGAAGGAGGAGTAGAAGTTAGCCAAGTAGAATAAGTTCAGAGGAGCCTTTCTGGCCAAGGAAGAAGAATATACAAGCACAGAGCATGCTGGGACAGCATGTCTGAGAAGTGTAGATAGTTTGGTATGGCTGGGTACAGGAGAGGGGACAAGAGAAGAATGATGATGGGCTGATTTCACTCAAGTGAGAGGTGATGGATTTTCAACTAAGAGGCAGGGGAAAACGCTGTAATGGGGGCAGATTGAGAGGTGTTAAATATAGGGGCTCCCCATTTCTGGTTGGAAAGGTCCAACAGGACACCATACTCCCGTTTCAGATCAAGCCTGTGTGAGTATAGCAACACTGCAGATGTTTAGGAGTATGCAAATGTGACCTTGCTTTAAGCCCTGTCTAAGAGGTCCAGTGTGATTCAGCACATATATCAAAAAAATGTGTGGTCCATTCACAGCACAGACCCAAGGCATGAATAGAATTTCTCAAAAGTGGCCAAATCTCCTACTAGGTAGCCTGCGTCTGCTCATTCTGGAATGAGAAATTAATAACCTCCTGGAATCATTCACTAAGAGATGTGAGTAAAGAAAAGATAATTAAATCTCCCAGTGATGGCCTTGCTGATTCCTCTGATTTGGAGTGATTAAGATCAGCTAGTCAAGGGCATAGGCAGGACCCCACCTCCCTAGGGAGGAAGCTCCCCTCTGCCTGCCTGCCTGCCTGCCTGCCTGCCTGTTCAGGCCGGGATGCCTTTGGGGGGGACTTGCAAGAAACACTCAAACAGGGGATACAGCAGGTGGGGGGGGGTGCTTTTCACCATAATCTTGCTCCAGTGCCCTGCAGCCTGTGTTTCCAGCAGCACAGGTGCTCAGCTTCCCTCTGGAGCTGTGAATAACTCATGCGTCTTTTCATTTCTCATTCACCATGTCTCAAGTGAATCTTTGTCTATGCCTTTTGAAAATCTAAGGCATAACCAAAGCAAGTTAAGAACTGCCTAACCATGGTTGACTGTGACTATGAATACAAAAAGAAGAAGAAAAGGAAACTGCACAAGGGCAAAAGCAAGACTATTGGAAAGAACCACCCATTAAATCTTTTTTAAAAAAAATTTATATTAATTTTTTAAGAAAGATTTTTGCTATAGGGTGCATGCACTCTCTTGAGAGACAAAGACAGAGAGATAGAAAGTTAGAAATCATCCCCCGGGGGGATGGTCACACAACCATCCCTTCTCTTCTAGTTACCTCTTGGGATTTCGGACACATGCACACAGAAAGCTGGTTTGAGTTTTAAGTCACTGGGTCTGGGACTCGAACCACAAAAAACTATGTGGGATTCCAATGACATAGCCATTATGCCATCTGCTGGTCCCAGTCACCCATTAAATATTGATTTCCCTCTTCTAGATTCTTCTATCTGTGCCAAGGATTTTGAAAAGACAGACAACCTTTCTTTGATTCCATGAATCCTAGTGAGATAGTTCACTTTGTGTGTTATACTGTGAAGGAGAAGGGGAAGGGTTTCTTCAATTGGAGGCTATTTTCTCAGTCCCCATTGGGCAATTTGTAGGAACAGAAGAGCATGAGGGCATCCCCTTTCTCATTTCTCAGAAACATCCTTTCTTAACTCACCACAGACAGGTCTACTGAAGCCCCCTTCCCCTAGTAGGTCTGATCTTCCTGCCCTCACTTTTCCAATCAGTCCCCTGAGACCTGAGTATGTAATACAGTAATTCTCTCTCTCCCCAGGAGAAAGGGGGAGCTTACAAGTAAAACATGGACATGTGTCTGTCTTAGTTTGCTGGGACAGTATCACAACCTGGGGACTGCAACAACAGATTTATTTTCTCACAGTTCTGGAGGCTGAAACTCCCAGATAAAGACCTGTTAGTTGTCTTATTTCCTCACTCTCTTGGAAGTCTGTTCTGATATAAAGAATTGGGTTTGGTCCTTTGGTCCTTTTGGTCCTCACTTTATTGCTTAGACATAATCATTGCTAAACTTTTCCCCAAACCATGTCAGCTCTCTCCCTGGGACTAAACTTTCATCTCGTGGTTTTGTGTGTGTGATCGAAGTCATCCTTTGAGACTCCAGTCTTTCTCTGGGAGGTGTGGGCAAGTTTCTGGCACCCTGTTAATGCTCACTATTTCCTTTTCTATACTTGTCTCTACATTTCAGCCCTCCTTCATCTCTCATGGCCAACTGTTCCAAGAAGCAACCATCACCAAGTAGCCCCACATTGGTGGCCTTGGCTTTCTAAGTGTCCTGTTAAACCTACCCACTCTTGGCTGAATCAGAGTGGGGCTCTCGATCTACAGCATTCTTCTATAGAGTTACTGTCTATGGAGGAAAAAATTTCCTGCCTGTCAGCCTCTTCCCATGCCTCAGGGAACAGATATTGGCTTGTTATTTGACTTCCAGGATTCCAGTTCTAAGGTGGACACTAAGAATTCAGGGAGTGGTCAGGGGAATTTGGATCTAAAGATCTTTTCAAGCCATCCATGGTGGTATATCATTGGTCCAGCACTCTGTGATGCTAGGGCTACATGATAGTGAGCCAGGTTCATGTCCTGAGGTCTCCTTATACATAATAGGTGTGAACACATGCCTATGATTCTGCTGGCTGGGGCTGAGAGTGGTTCATGGCATAGGGACCTTGTTGGGAGTATTTGCCTGTCTCTCTTTGTCTCTCCTTCTCATTCTTTCTCTGTCTATTTCATGTAGGGAACAGATAAACTTGAAAAAAAATCTTGCATTTAAATGGGTACCTGTCCTCTGCCCTTCTGCTTCATTATATCCTCTTCACTCTCCTTTGCCAAAGACATAAAGTGACTCTTAGTTGCATTTTCTTGTTAATGAATAATTCATGGATAACACTCTGCTTATGAGGGTCCAACATCCCAGGTCTATCTGGCAATGGGAAGACACATGTCACAGTGCCAACTTTGCACCTCCTGGTTGTACAGCTTAGGACGGTTGACTTTGCTTTGATAGTCCTCATTCTCCCCATTTTAAAAATAGAATTAAGAATGCTTGCCTTTCCCAAATTGCTCTGAGCCTCTGAAGATCTTCGCATAATCATTCAGATTGTGTCACTGGACTTCCACGTGGCTGACCACAGTTTCAGTCTTGGACCCGGCAGCTTGAAACTCAGGATAGGCGCATGTGTATGCATGCCCAAAGTCCCGAGAGGAGAATGGAGAAGGGATTGTGGCATGGCCTTCCCCTGGAGGGGTGATTTCTCATTTTCTCTCACTCTGTCTCTCTCTCTCTCTGCATCCTATAGCAAAAATCTCTCTTAAAAAAATCACCATAAGATGGTATGGAAAGAAGGGGAGGGTGTAAAGGGAAATAATAAATTATTATCTCAAGAAAGTCTTACCTCTGCAAGAAAGCTTTAGGAATTACAAGGGCAGACAGATTTAATCAGGAGTTCCTACAAAAGCAATCAAGATCAAATGAACTGTAATTATGGTAATCCATTCGTGAACTTTAATGCCGTGTTCCTAATTTCAAATATTATGAAGTCCTGTATAGTGAATCAATCTGTCATTGCAAAGATAATAACATTTTCATGTCTGATGGGATGTATTCTGTTTGATGGAAAATTTGTCATTCTTTTTCATCACAAGCCTCATTAGGGTGACCAATTTAAAATTTTAATTAAAGTGAATGAATCCTATGAATCCTAATATTGGGTTGTCAGAAAAGTCATGACGCATTTTTGCGTAGAAAAATAGAAAACTACATTGTGATTTTTTTCAGACAACTCAACATATATTTTTAAACAACGGGAACTAGGTATACTGCTCCACTTCAAATTTCTCTATGAAGGCAACTTCTTCCAAGAAGCCCTCCTTGGCTCTAAATTAAACCAGGTTTTAAAGAGACTCATGATGACCTGGGGATGTCTCTGCATGTCTCAATCTATAGTTCCATTATTGTTTTTTGACTACTTGTTTAGGGTTCCTGTCCTGCGGTCTAGACTAGGGGACTCTGGAGGGCTGAGGGTGTGACTGTGTGACCCACATGGCCCAGCAGGTGTCACCTACACGATGTTATGGAAACTGGCCCATGTTTTCCATGCCTCCCCTTTTTCCAAGCCTCAAAATCCTCAGCAGGTTTCCACTTCTGGCTCATTCAGCTTGATGTTTTTTCAGCCTAGAACTCTTCCTCCAGTTCTGCCTGGCCGTCTTCCCATGCAAAATGTTATCCAAATGTCACTGCCTTAGCAAAGCTCTCTCTCATCTAACATATCAAAATCAGAATTCCCCTCCTTGGGCACTCTTAATCTCATTTTGCTCTATATTTTCTTCAGTGCACTTGTCATTGTATGAGTTCTTTCTAAGAGGCAAGATGCTTGAGTGCAGAGCTCTATCATTTTTATAATTATTTATTTTATGTATAATAATAATTATTATTATTAATTTGACCAGAGAGAGAGAGAGAAAAGAAAGTGAGAAAGCAAGCTGCCAGGTCCGGAATTCGAACCGCAGTCGGCCATGTGGGAGTCCAGCACCTTAACCACCATGCCACCACCAGCCCCCAGCACTCTATCTTATTTGGGTTCTTTATTTCTATGTCATCACAGACTACGGTGAGTTCATCTTGCATGTTCGGCCTTCCTTATGTGACAATTATCCATATTATTCACCTAAGATCTACATTGAAGAATGAGATGTTGCTAGAAATAAATTGACTGGCTATGCAATTATTGTCATTGTATTTTTTTTCTCTTTTCCTTTTTTTTTTTTTTCCTTGAGAGATTTTTGTTATAGAGCACGTATGCTCACCAGAGAAACAGAAAGTGAGAAATCACCCCTCATAGAGGGTAGCCATGCTGCAACTCCTTCTCATTCTCCTCTCGGGATTTTGGGCATGCACACACACACACCTGGCATGAGTTTTAAGCTGTCAGGTCTGGGACTCAAATGACAGTCAACTATGTGGGAGTCCAGTGATGTAACCATTATGCCATCTCTTAATCCCTGTCATATGTACTTCTAACTTCTCCGTTCTGCACCAATTCTTCAACCTTAAGTTCTTCCCCTCACTCAACAATACATCTTAGTCAGTTTACAGAGTTTCTCAGAGTGGTCCTTGTAAAGGTGTATGGGTTGGGGGTGGGTCTTTAAAAAGTTGGTGGAAAATGCATATTACAAAAAAACTATGCATGGATTTTAAAAAATTGCATCAAAATAAACTCATACTTTAATTCCATTGTTTCCAGAAAATTTCTAAAGTCCTCTTGTAAACGTCTTATAGCATATTACAAAGTCATCTTCTCTTGTCCATGTGGTTATGCTTTGACCTGGAAGGAATTCTATGGGAAGTTTAGAAATCACTAAGTTATGTACATTATGGTGGATGCTTTGGGTGTGTACCTATACCCTTTCTGACTCGTCTTCTGTCACAGTGGGAGAGTGACATTTCTTTGTCCATTTTTGCAACTGTTGTCTTGTGATAAGTTCTGACAAAGCACTATGACTAGAAGTGACATGTGTCTCTTCTAAGCTAAAACATTCATACCGGCAAGATCATCTAGCATATTTTGGTCCTTTAGGAGCAAAAAAGGAATTTTGTTTTCATTCATCTGATCAAAATGATGGCCTTTCTAACAGATGAGAGAGATCCCCGAGAGGATGTATGGAGCAGAGCCCTCCAATGGGCTTGCATTTGTGACATTTTGTACAACTTATCCATATGGACCTTGATGAAGAAATTGACTATTTTTATATTATTTACTCCTGAGAATTTAGAGTTTATCTTTTACCACAGCATTATTTGGAACAGTGTAGTCTAATAGAAATATAATAGGTTGTTATAAACTGTCTCAAAGCCACATTACAAAATTAAAAGAAAACAAGTGAAACTAACTTAATAATCTTAATATGACTTATTTTAAAATTATTATTGGCCTAAGCTTTTGAAACCAGGTATGTATTTTACCCTTAAAGTTCATCTCATTTTAAACCAGCCATTTTTAAAGTGTTCAAACTCCGCAAGTAAATATTTGGGTGGTACAGTATTGGCCATTTCAGCTATATATAACCCTTATTAAACATATAAATGAAGTAAGCATCAATTTACAAATAAGTTATGATTAAGGATGCTGGAATTATTATTTTTATAAAACTACAGTGTTCTGGCCAACTCAGTGGCACAGAAGTGACATGTTACAAAAGCAATGCTGGAAAGACATGAAAAATCATAGGTTCTGTTCCCTAGTCAACCTGTGCAAATTAAGCATGTGCACCCGAGTGGCTAAGAAAGCTGGGTATATTGCAGAGGGAAACCCTTCTGAGGGTGCTTATCTTTTTCTCTCTCTCTTTCTCCCTCTCATGAAAGAATAAAAATTTTAGTGAATGAATAAAAAATACATTCATTAAATGGTTCTTCATTTTATTATCCTTAACTTCTAGATGTTTCCTTTTGCTCTGTATTTCTTCCAACCTATTGAGGAGCTGTGAGGCTATTTTGCTGTTATTAACACCAACTGTGGCTCTACTGAGGGCTTCCTGAATTGTGCAGCACGCTGTGATGTGAATATCTATGGGACACTTTGCTGGTGCAGGAGGCAGCCAGAGGATTACGTCGTTTTATGCACTGACATGTTACGCTGTTTACTCTGTGGGGAAAGTAGCCAAGTAATAACATCTAATTCATCAGGTACCTCCCAGGATATTGATTCTTCAGTCGTCTCTTCTCTGGAGGTTAAAAGAAGAGAGAAAAGATAAAAAAGACTCAAATACCTGGAACATGACTTTCAATTTAGTTTAACGGACCTGTGTGGCTTGGTTGAGATTCCCCCAGAAGCGGACACTGAGACATAATTTTAGTACAGTTTACTGGATAGGTGCAGAGTGTCTGGGAGCTAGAGTGAGTGGAGGGCAGAGGGGAGGAGGAGACAACAAACAGAGTGTGCTCTATTAAGCCAGACGCCATTGCAAACCACTGACATTTGATCCTGAAAGGAGAGTAGTGAAAATGGTCTCAACAGGAGGCTCAGAATTAACCCAACAGAGGGGTTGAGAGGATTGGAGAATTTATACACTAACTCTTTTTTAAAAAATTTTTTAATTATTATTCACATTAAATCGCTATACGTAATTTAGACTGTGAAGAGACTTGACCCAGCATGATTTACACCACAGTCCAGCCCAGTCGAGACTATTATACTTATCCGCATCAACAGATAATAAACCTTATCTGTGTCCCACAAGTGAAGTCTTAAGAGTCATTGTGGGCTAATCCCATAAAGATCAGTTCCCTGACACTCCTTTTTTTTTTTGAGAGATTTTTGCTATACAGGCATGTGTACTTGCTGGAGAGACAGAAAGCAATAATCATCCCCTAGGGAAGATGGGCCATGCTGTAATCCCTTCCTCTCTATTCTTTGGGGATATGGGGCATGCATGCACACGCACCCGGCATGAGTTTTAAGCAGCAGGGTCCAAGACTTGCCGAATTGTGGTCAACTATGTGGGAGTACAGCAATGTAACCATTACACCATCTGCTGCTCCCAGTTCCCTGACACTCTTGATCAGCAGCACACACAGCCAGAGAGGTCCACAGTCACATTCAGAACACATCCATACATGTTAAATAGTAGGCTGACGAATGCGGGTGAGTCAATGGTAGAGGCTACTCTGCTTTCATTTCAATATTGGATAAAGCCATAGAATTACAGAATCCTGTTTGACTAATCTAGCCAAAAAAGAGTTTGAGAGAACAAATTCAGTGCAACGTCACAAATTTAAGTCGTAAAGGGAAGAGCTTTGAGTGTAACTGCTCTTTTGCAATGAGGAAACAGAAGCCTTAGAAACAAACATGCCATGAGGTCATAGCATTCGCGGGGAAAGGAGGATCCCAGTTACTACAAAAAAGCAACAGCTTTGCAACACAAAGACATCAGGAGGTGCTGACCACTACTTCCTGGTGTTACAGTGGACTGGTTTCTTAACGGGTGGGCTATATACTCTGCAGAGCCTACTCAAATGTGATTGGACTACAGAAACTACCCATGTTATTGAACAAAACCTCTACCTGGCTGACTAGCTGGTCTGCTTATCTATAAGGATCTTCCCTCCTTGGTGAAATTTAAAGCATCATTATTTTTCTTATTTTAAAAAGAATTATTGAATTTTATTTATTACTATTTCTGAAAATTTGCTGTAGGGCACTATGCGTTCACCAGAGAGAGACAGAGAGAAAGCAAGAAAGCAAGCCATCAGGTCCAGGACTCAAACCACAGCCAGCCAGGTGAGTCCAGTGCCTTAACCACCAGCTGCTGGCCCCTACAGCTTCATTTGAATCAGTCATGTTCTTCTCTGAAGGTGCTTCATGATTAGATTCACGAAATAATCTCGACTTTATAGATAAAGAGCTTAGAAATACCCTAGTCCTGGCATAATACATTCAGAAACAAAAGAGGTTTTAAAAAAGATGGCAATGCTATTCTGCCTCCCCCCAAATTGTTAAGCTGGAGTAGGTCAATACTGCTGTGTGAGAGTGTAAAGAAGGAGAACGATTTTTCATTGTCTGCTACCCAGCAGATAGTGCCCCACCATGAGGCCCACTGCATTGGGGTGGCATGGAGTGGGAGGTAATGAAGTAGCAGCTACATCCTGTGGAATTCTGCAACATATGTAGGAAGTTGACATGAATTTCTTAGCACTAGACACCAAAACTCACAGTAGTGGCAGTTTATAGCTAGCAAAGAGAAGTTAGCTTGCACTCTTCAGTAGAAGACAGCTGCAGTGGTACCTAAGCAAAGATCTCAGTCCTAGTTTGGCAGTGAAGTTCCATGGATGCTGATGGCCATGTCTATGAAGATATTGGAGACACCCCCTGGGGACTCCTAGAACCCTTTGGTGATAGAGATGATGGGACCAGCAGATGGTGCGATGGTTATGTCGCTGGACTCCCACATAGTCGAGCGCAGTTCGAGTCCCAGACCAGCAGCTTAAAACTCATGCCAGGTGTGTGTGTGTGTGTGTGTGTGTGTGCGTGCATGCTCAGGATTCTGAGAGGAGAATGGAGGAGATGGGAATGCAGAGTGGGATTCCTGGGAGGAGGAGGTGATTTCTTGCTTTCTGTCTCTCTCTCTGTCTCTCTCTGGCAAGCACATGCACCCTATAGCAAAATCTCTCTAAAAAGAAAAAAAAAAAAAAGAAAAGAAGAGAAGAGAAGAGAAAAGAAAAAGAAATATTTGCTAATAGAGATGATAGATCCTTGTGTGAGCAGGAGGAAGCAAGATTCAGTAAACTATAAATGAAACCCCAATTCCCATTTGTGCTCTCAGGCAGAGGAACTCACAAAAAGTCCAGACTATGCTCCTCTTTCTTTGCTTTCTCTTTGAAAATTATGATTACATTTTGGGATCAGTAGTTAGTGTAATGGCTATGTCGCTGGACTCCCATGTAGTCGACTGCGGTTCGCATCCTGGACCCGGTGGCTTAAAAATCACGCTGGGTGTGTGTGCGTGCGTGCCCAAGATCCCGAGAAAAGAATGGAGGAGAAGGGATTGTGGTGTGGCCATCGCCCCTGGGGGGTGATTTCTCGCTTTCTGTCTCTCTGTCTCTCTCTGTCTGTCTGGAGAGCGCACATGCCCTATAGCAAAAACCTCTCAAAAAAAAAAAAAAGATTAAAAAAAAAAAAGAAAAGCATGATTACATTTTAGCATTTCTAACACACAGGGAGCGTTTTACTTGTTGCTATTATCCCATAAATGTAGGACACAGTTTTTACATTTATTCAGTTGTAATGGCAAGATGGCAGCTTTGGAAACATTATAAATGCATGATGCTCCCTTTGAAAGAAATTGTCACCCGGAGCTTGGGTTTTCTGGTTATTTGTATTCACATCGCAGGAAGTGCCATCACTTTGACCTAGTAGAAACTGATGACAGTTATCAATCTCATTCCAAGAGTCGTGTGCACAATCACTGATAAACCTGCTTCTGTTTCCCTGACACTATGGTGCCATGATATTTTCAGGAGAAAATGTCTTGACGCTGCAGGGAAGATATGACGGAAACTTCGCATAGTCGTATTTTCCTCCCTGTGGCTCTTCGATCTGATGAAACTCCATTTTCCTTTCTTTCTCTCCACCAGTGTTTATTATTAATTCTGCTATTTTCTGCCAATCTCTTACCCCATAATTTATCGTTCGATTTTCCATCCTCAACATCAAGTATTACAGATAGAGATTGCTCTTTCATCTTAAAATTAGGGGCTTTCTCTTTCATCCCTTAATTATGGTGTATGACTCCTTCTTTTGAGTAACTTTATCTAAACAGTTCATGGATGTGTAAATGGCTCTGGACTTTAGCCATCATTACTAGAAAGTATAAAATAACCACAGCTGGCTACTGAACTCAAGAAAGATGAATGTGGGCATCAGGAGGAATGAGAACAGGGAAGGGTTAAAGTAGACTCCCTTTGGTAAATGCTCTGAATTTTTGTACTCAGAAAGAGCTACAAAATACTGCTTCTTGCAACAGCATGAGAAATTGAATTTTTCCTATTAAAAAATGAGTTTATTTAGCTTGAAAATTATTAGCAATTTATTTCAGTAGGTCTAATTATAATAGTGAGTGAGGGAGTGAAACTTTATGAAATGAACAGCTCTTCCAAAGCCCTGGGAGTGAGCAGGAGAAATTTTTTGTTGTTGTTGTTCTACTGAGTGACTGATATTTGACATTCAAATCACTCTTCTCCACATTCATTATGGAGGGTTTGAATAGATTCATATAATCCTAACCTGCTGTGTTCTTCACTTGCTAATCTATTCCAACACCAGTGGAATATTAATGACTACAGAGCCATAACACTTTCCATAACCTCTGCTATTTCTGCTGTGAAAAAATGAAGTACAATCTGCATTTAATTACTCCACATTGGACTTCAGCAGGCA
>NW_006159539.1:8927959-8932256 GCF_000334495.1 Tupaia belangeri chinensis
CAGGAAAGAATTCGATTTTGTAAAATAACAAACTTTGGAGTAATTGCATGCATAATCAATGCATATTTTGTCCATTCAATGGTCATTTGGAGGACTGGTCATTATTCCTTCCCTTGGTCTAAAGGAATGTTACACTTTGAAGGTCACTACTCTCATCTCTTTAATTAACAGCCAAAAAAGAGAGATGAACTTAAGAATCTTCTCTCTCTCTCTTTTTTTTTTTCTTTATCTGTTTTCTTTTTTGTTTTTTTGGTTGTTGTTTTAAGTTCGTCTTTTTGCACTTAGTATTAAGGTCATAGCTTTTTTGAGGCCATAGCAGGATTTTCTCTGGATATTTTTCTTAGTCTTTTAGATGGAGTTTGCATTCTGGGAAAAGGTGATGTCCTTTCTTTTGTCAGAACAGAAAAATTTGCAAAACAACTTTTAAAAAAATGCCTGAAGATGCATGAGAAAGAGACAGAGAAAGACAGAGGGAGAGGGAAAAAAGCACCTTTTGATGGGATATAATTGCCCTGCAATCCCTTCTCCATTTCTCCTTCCTTTTAGTTTTGGGATATACATGCACACACCTGTATTGGACCTGTGCAGTCTGCCACACCACCGTCTGGCTGCCTTAACTACCCACATACAATTGTGGTGGTCCAATTATAGAGCTATTTTATCTTCCAGGGCTGAGAACAAAATAAAGACCCAGATGACAAAACACAACTCCCCCTTGACCCTCAAAATAACTATGTTACCATCAGACATAAAGGAACCAGCTGGAACCTTAGAGGCATTTATTTGCTAAGGAAAACAGGGATGAAGAAAGAAACTTTGTGTCTGATAGCTCTCAGATGGTGGTCTAACACACTGTGACTGACCTTACCTCTACCTACTATATTGGTTTTAGCTAGTGTGCTGAGTCTAATATTAGAGCATTAATCCCCAAATCATTTCCTCTATTCACTTATCATTCTGCATCCCCTCCACCTCCAACCACTTCAGAAAAAGAGAACACAGACAGGATTCCTCTGAAGTACGGGGAGAGCCCTGACTTTTCAGTGTGGTTCATTGTGGGTGTCCTTTGCAGACAAGAGCACAACCAGCATCCTAACTGAGGAATTCTGAAAAACATATCATGACTGAGAATCCCCAGAGGAAGCATGAAAGCCAATGAGAAGAGTACCAACAAGGACATTAGAAGAACTGGTCTGTCTTCCCCCTGAATTCCCAAGCTTGTTATTCAGAGGACAAGGTCAGAGATAGTACCTAGAAATTCCCAGTTCTGCCAAGTTGGTAAAACATGAGTGTCGGCATCTCTTTCTGTGTCCTCCTAAACCACTTTGGGCCAAAAATCTTGCTTTCATCTGTTCTACGCATATGACTTGTAGCGAATGTTTCATTTTTAAGCAAGTGCTCTGCATCTTAAAAAAGTGAAAGCGGGAACCAGTAGTTAGCGTAATGGCTATGTCGCTGGACTCCCACGTAGTCGACCGCGGTTTGGGTCCTGGACCTGGTGGCTTAAAACTCACGCCGGGCGCGTGTGCGTGCGTGCCCAAGATCCTGAGAGGAGAATGGAGGAGAAGGGATTGCAGCGTGACCATCTCCCCTGGGGGGTGATTTCTTACTTTCTGTCTCTCTGTCTCTCTCTGTCTGTCTGGCGAGCGCACACGCCTTATAGTGAAAACCTCTCCAAAAAAAAAAAAAAAAAAGTGAAAGCACTGAAAACCCTGAAATGCTTTTTACAGAAGAGGAATCTGTAGCTCAGAAAAGGTAGAGGGACAGGACCAGCAGATAGCATAATGGTTATGTCACTGGGCTCCCACGTAGTGGAATGCGGTTCTAGTCCTGGATGCAGTGGCCTAGACTCACGCCGGGTGCATGTGCGTGCGTGCCCAAGATCCTGAGAGGAGAATGGAGGAGAAGGGTTTGTGGCATGGCCATCCCCCCTGGGGGGTGATTTCTCGCTTTCTGTCTCTCTGTCTCTGTCTCTCTGGTGAGTGCACTCACCCTATAGCAAAAATCTCTCTCTAAAAAAATACCGGTAGCAGGCATTCTTGGAGTCACAGAGCTAAGAGGATAGTGAGCCAGGAGAAGATATAGCCTCTCTTGGGTACTCAGTTCACATGCCAGTTCCACAATTTCCCATTTCCAGGTGATCACTTCAAGGCTACTGTTGGAGGCAGCCAGAAACAGCCACCTTCACTGTAAAAAGATAGATAGTTGGTCTTACAGTTTCTTCCCTGAGCATAAAAGAGAGTACATTGCTTGTCAAAAATGAACAGCAAATAACATAAAACCCGGATGTTGTCAGCAGTTGATCAGTTGTTCAGTTTCAAGGTTTATTGATTGAAAGTCCTGTAAAACCAGATACAACCTCCACCCTTGTCCACGCCCACCCTCCTGTAAGTGCTAACCATGTTCACGAAGGACATATGTGTTTGTAGCTGGCTGTATTCTCCTCCTGTCCCCACCTACTACAGTGTTAAGCAAGAAACACAAAACACATGGCTGCTCATGAATAATTCAAGCCCTTCAAGAGAAGGCCATTCAATACTGACCCAACACAAACCTTCCCCATGCATCTGCATTTTAAAAACTAACCCTTGGAAAGTCAACCTCCTTCAGACTTGGGAATGCAAGACAGTTCTGATTTGCAAGCCTAAGAGGTCCTCAAATAAGAAAATCAATTCAAACCCAAAGTGACATTTCAGTTTTATTAAGTCAGCGTTGTCTGGCCTGCATTATTTAATAGGGTGTATCTATTATGACCTCTGAAGAGTTAAATCTCATGAACGGTGGGACAGAATGCTATCTATTATAATTTCAACTTTAATGATTGGAAACACAGAATTCATTATTCTGCTGAAAGTAGGCTCTGAAATGGTTTTCATTTCAGCTCATCCATCAGAAAGGAGAGTGCCTCCAAAGATTTTATTGACCTCCTTTCGTCCTCATGACCCATTTGTTTAAGTCATTAGAACTGATACCCAAAAGGAATGGCACTGGGGAGCATTCTGATCAGCCCTGGTTTCCAGGTAGAAGGTGAGACCCTCAGATGTGCAAGACACAGCGTTACCCAAAGACAAGAAGCTGAAAGCGTGAGTGGAAACATGAACTGTCTTAAAACAAAGACTTCCGGGACCAGCAGTTAGCATAATGGCTATGGCGCTGGACTCCCACGTAGTCGACCGCGGTTCGAGTCCCGTATCTGGTGGCTTAAACTCACGGCGGGCGCGTGTCCGTGTGTGCCCAAGATCCCAAGAGGAGAATGGAGGAATGGAGGAGAAGGGATTGTGGTGTGGTCATCCCCCTTGGGGGGGGTGATTTCTTACTTTCTGTCTCTGTCTCTCTCTGTCTGGTGAGCACACGCGCCCTATAGCAAAAAACATCTCCAAGAAAAGAAGAAAAAGAAAAAAAGAAAACAAGACTTCCATTCTAGGCAAAGAAGATGAGGATAGAACAGGAAATACAGGTGTGAAGAGTTGCTTACTTAAGAGCTGTGATTTGACATTTACCAGCCCACTAAACCTCTTTGGGATCAAATTCAAAGCCACTGTAGTCACTAGAAAAATTCAAAATTCAAGTTCAGTTTTGAGGTTCAGTCTATGTCTGTCAATTTGATAGGTTATCTTTACCCTTAAAACTATATTAGTTGAGGGACCAAGCAGTTAGCGTAATGGCTATGTCCCTGGACTCCCATGTTGTTGACCACGGTGCAAGTCCCGGACCCGGTGGCTTAAAACTCACGCCGGGTACATGTACGTGCGTGCCCAAGATCCCGAGAGGAGAATGGAGGAGAAGGGATTGCAGTGTGGTGTCTCCCCGGAGGGTGATTTCTTGCTTTCTGTCTCTCTGTCTCTCTCTGTCTTTCTGGTGAGCACATGTGCCCTACAGCAAAAAGCAAACAAACAAACAAAAAACCCAAGAAAAAAAACAAACAAAACAAGAACAGAAACAAAAACTGCATTAGTTGATTGATTAGATTATCTAAATACATGAGTGGAGGGTGTCTCAAAAATTCATAGAAATGCGTATTATGAAAAAACTATGCATGGATTTCAATTTTCTTACACCCAAATAAACTCATACTTCAAATTGTCCACCACTTTTTTTCTTCTTTTTGCTCTAGGGCACATGAGCTTGCCAGAGAGACAGAGACAGACTGAAAGTGAGAAGTCAACCTGCAGTGGGGGATGGCCATGCCACATTCTCTTCTCCTCCATTCTGCTTGGGATTTTGGGCACACACACACACACACACACACACACACACACGTGTGTACCCGGCGTGAGTTTCAAGTCGCTGGGTCCAG
>NW_006159539.1:8933168-8937233 GCF_000334495.1 Tupaia belangeri chinensis
AAACCAGGAGATGTGGAGCAAGAACATTTCATCGGGTCTTGTTATGGATTAGATCAGGGGTAGGCAACAATATTTTGTAAAATTCCAGAAAGTAAATATTTTAGGCTTTGCTGGCTAGAGGCAAAATCAAGCAACTGTTTTCAGAAGGCTAAGAGTCCTGTTCCTGTTTTACATTTAGCTTGCTGGCCATGTGAAAACAGAGGGCAGAAGACTTGGCTTCTTGGCCATAGTTCAGTAACATCTGGATCAGATGAATGCCTCTTTAATATTCTCCTTCTTTATGCTTAGTTTGCATGTTCATCCCGATTACTAAATGTTAATTTGATATGTCATATCAAGACACCTAAAAAGGACTGGAAATACTGACAGCAAAGTAAATAACTTTACCCAGTACCCCACTAGAGTATAAGTATCCTCCGATACCCAAGGCCTAGTCCAGTGCCAGGTATGTGGTGGCACTTAATGAATATAGCTGGTAGAATGATGCCCATCTGTTTAGACATCTCTGACTCTACTAAACATTTGAAAATCCAACTGAGGAAGGATGTGAATAAACACATTTCTTTCAGGACGTCAAATATGTTTTCTATCATTGCTGACATATGAGGTCATCTGGTGCAATCAAAGTGGTTGCTCTTGGTCTCCAGGCGGCTTTGCTGGCTGTCCTTAATGTCAGCAGACTTTTTTTTTAAAAAAGAGATTTTTGCTATTAGGGGCATGCACTTGCTGGAGAAACAGAGAGAGGTAGAGAGACAGAAAGCAAGAAATCATCTTGTGTGGCCACGCCACAATCCCTTCTCCTCTATTCTCTTCTCAAGCTCTTGGGCACACATGCACACTCATCTGGCATGAGTTTTAAGACACTGGGTCTGGGACTTAAGCATGATCAACTACATGGGAGTCCAGAGACGTAACCATTACACCATCTACTGGTCCCATTGGTAGACTCTTAAATAAGTATCTTTGCTACCACAGGGTGCATGCACTCACCAGAGAGAGACAGGGGGAGAGAAAATGAGAAATCACTTCCCAAGGGGTAACCACGCTGCAACCCCTTCTCTTCCATTCTCCCCTCAAGGTTTTGGGCATGCATGCACACATGCTTAATGTAATTTTTAAGCTTCCAGCTAGAACTGTGGAGTCAGCCATGTTGGATCCAGTGCCTTAACCACCACATCACCTTCTGGCCTCAGAAACTGGATTTTTTTTTTTTTTTGAGAGATTTTCATTGTAGGGCGCATGCGCTTGCCAGACAGACAGAGAGAGACAGAGAGACAGAAAGCGAGAAATCACCCCCCAGGGGGGATGGTCACACCGCAATCCCTTCTCCTCCATTCTCCTCTCGGGATCTTGGGCACGCACGCACACGCGCCGGGCGTGAGTTTTAAGCCACCGGGTCCGGGACACGAACCGCGGTCGACTACGTGGGAGTCCAGCAACATAGCCATTACGCTAACTGCTGGTTCCCTGGATTTTATTTTTAAGACAAGATCTCACTATGTAGTTATCATCCTGCCTTGGCCTCCAAGCTGGGATCATATGAGCGAGTCACTACGCTTGACTCTTCTTCAGATAGGGTCTAGCTATATTGCTTAAGCCAGAATCAAGCTCCCAATCCTTTTACTTCAGTCTCCAGAGTCTCTGGAATTACAAATGCATGCCACTGTGCCCAACATTTAGGTTGGTCGGGGCATTGAACCCTGACTCTCCATGTCATCCCAATCTGTGGAGCATGGTGTCTCAGCACACATGCTAATTTGGCTTAGTCAGAAACTGCATTTCTATATTATAGCATATTATAGCAATATAAAATAAGGAACTTAAATATATATATATATATCAACACACACACATATGAAAAGATTGAATACCTTGGATAAAACTTAAACATAATATTCAAGATCTCTACAAAGAAAATTATACGATATTTTTGAAATAAATTAAAGAGTCAGCAGCTGGAAGGTGCTAGGTTCTAATGGTTCCTAACCTGAACCTAAATAACTGATCCTGCATCGATGCAATTTCATTCAAAATCTTAGTAGGTTTTATTTTATTTTTTCAGTGGCATTTGGCAAGTCAATTTTTGAAAAAGGCTAAAAATAAAGAAGAAAACACGCTGAAGGAGTTGGTCTACTATTTGTCAAAGATTATTATGAAAATACGGTAAGACATGGAAATATAAGTGTAAGAATACATAGACAAACAAATTAAGCCACTGGCACTGAAAAAGTAGTCTTAGGAACAGACATAGATGTATACCAACAAATATTTCATGAAAGAGGGAGCCTTCAGAACAGTGGAGAAAAGATGGTTTTTAAATAAATGCCCTCAAAGTAATTGTATATATGGAAAAAAAATAATAACAAGTGTCCTCTTAGGTCACACATAAAAAAGTTAATTTCAGGTGGCCAGTAAATGACTAAAACATGCTCAGTCTCACTGTTATCAGAAAAAAGTATGTAAAAGCATAGAATATTAATAGACAATCCCTATAAAGGTAAACATGCAAAAGACAGATAACACCAAGTATTGGATAGGACATGGAACAAGAAAAGTTCCAGGGGGTATAGCCAGGCTCAATCCCTTCTTCACTTTCCTCTCTGGACTTTGAGCACACACGCACCTATGCCAAGTATGTTTTTCAAGTCACCAGGACTGGGGTTCAAATTGTGAAATCAGCCACATGGGATCTATTCTTAACCCCCACACCACTCACAAGTTCTCATCATCATAATCCTCTGCCCCAGCTTCCAAGTTAGCTAGTATAACAGGCATGAGCTACAGTGCCAGGCCTGTTCAGGTTGACCCAGGATTTGAACCCATGCCTTCCATGCACCTGAAGTTGTATACAGCAGCAACTTACTATGAAAAGATCATTACAGTATTTATTAAAGTTAGAACACGCAAATCCTATTACCCAGCAATATATCTGCTTTCAGATATATTCCCAGAACATAAACACATACCCAGGTTCACAAGAGAAACATACGGGAATATTCATTGTGACATTATTATAGAAACCCAGTCTGCAAATAACTCCAATGTCCATCAACATCAGAGTGACAGATTGTGGTGTATTAATATTTTTACTTATGGTATATACACATGTGTGATATATGTAATGTATACATATCTACACATATAATATATGCAATGGTAATACTACAGGATAATGAAAATGAACAAAACGCAGCATCATACAACATGAATAAATACCAAAACTATATTTTTTATTAAAGAAAAATATAGTTGTGTGCCTATCCAAGATCCCAAGAGAAGAATGGAGGAGAGGAGATTGCGATGTGGCCACCCCCAGCCCAGGGATGATTTCTTGCTTTCTGTCTCTCTGACTCTGTTTCTCTGACTCTGTCTCTCCCCTCCAATGCACACACCCTTCAGCAAAAATCTCTCTTAATAAGTAATATACAAAAGAATATAAACTATGAGTCCATTTCTATAAAGTTCATAAAATGGGAAGCAGCATGACTTGGGTGATCCATTATAAAGAAGCACAAGTAGAAGTTACTTGAAAAAAGTAAATATACTTTTGGAGGGCAATGAAGAGGTATTTATTAGGATTGTGTGCATGGAGGCTTCTGGACAGCTGGTAATGTTCTGTTTATTTCCTTCTCTGGATGGTAGTTTTATAAACCATTGATCTGAACATTTTCTGTGCTCTTTTCAGTGTGTGTTATGTTTCATCAGGGTAAAGGTACACGAAATAAAAAATAAAAAAATCCTTTGGTGTTTTGTTGTTTTTCACATAAGCAGATAAATGTCTTACCCAAGGATAAGTCACCTTCTAAGTAAGAACAGCTTGTTTGAATTAATTCCTTGAACAAATAATTTTAAATCTCTCGGAAAAAATGGAAGAACTGGCTCTCCTAGTAGCAAGACTTTCAAGATGACATTAGACATTCAATTAAATTTTAATCTGCTGGAGCTGGCAGGGGACATGATGGTTAAGGGTACTGAACTCAAACATGGCCTATCGTAGTTTGAGTCTCGAACCTGGAGGCTTGCTTCTCCTCCCTCTCTCTCTCTCTCTCTCTCTCTCTCTCTCTC
>NW_006159539.1:8938285-8941211 GCF_000334495.1 Tupaia belangeri chinensis
TAGGGCGCATGCGCTTGCCAGACAGACAGAGAGAGACAGAGAGACAGAAAGCGAGAAATCACCCCCCAGGGGGGATGGTCACACCGCAATCCCTTCTCCTCCATTCTCCTCTCGGGATCTTGGGCACGCACGCACACGCGCCGGGCGTGAGTTTTAAGCCACCGGGTCCGGGACACGAACCGCGGTCGACTACGTGGGAGTCCAGCAACATAGCCATTACGCTAACTGCTGGTTCCCTGGATTTTATTTTTAAGACAAGATCTCACTATGTAGTTATCATCCTGCCTTGGCCTCCAAGCTGGGATCATATGAGCGAGTCACTACGCTTGACTCTTCTTCAGATAGGGTCTAGCTATATTGCTTAAGCCAGAATCAAGCTCCCAATCCTTTTACTTCAGTCTCCAGAGTCTCTGGAATTACAAATGCATGCCACTGTGCCCAACATTTAGGTTGGTCGGGGCATTGAACCCTGACTCTCCATGTCATCCCAATCTGTGGAGCATGGTGTCTCAGCACACATGCTAATTTGGCTTAGTCAGAAACTGCATTTCTATATTATAGCATATTATAGCAATATAAAATAAGGAACTTAAATATATATATATATATCAACACACACACATATGAAAAGATTGAATACCTTGGATAAAACTTAAACATAATATTCAAGATCTCTACAAAGAAAATTATACGATATTTTTGAAATAAATTAAAGAGTCAGCAGCTGGAAGGTGCTAGGTTCTAATGGTTCCTAACCTGAACCTAAATAACTGATCCTGCATCGATGCAATTTCATTCAAAATCTTAGTAGGTTTTATTTTATTTTTTCAGTGGCATTTGGCAAGTCAATTTTTGAAAAAGGCTAAAAATAAAGAAGAAAACACGCTGAAGGAGTTGGTCTACTATTTGTCAAAGATTATTATGAAAATACGGTAAGACATGGAAATATAAGTGTAAGAATACATAGACAAACAAATTAAGCCACTGGCACTGAAAAAGTAGTCTTAGGAACAGACATAGATGTATACCAACAAATATTTCATGAAAGAGGGAGCCTTCAGAACAGTGGAGAAAAGATGGTTTTTAAATAAATGCCCTCAAAGTAATTGTATATATGGAAAAAAAATAATAACAAGTGTCCTCTTAGGTCACACATAAAAAAGTTAATTTCAGGTGGCCAGTAAATGACTAAAACATGCTCAGTCTCACTGTTATCAGAAAAAAGTATGTAAAAGCATAGAATATTAATAGACAATCCCTATAAAGGTAAACATGCAAAAGACAGATAACACCAAGTATTGGATAGGACATGGAACAAGAAAAGTTCCAGGGGGTATAGCCAGGCTCAATCCCTTCTTCACTTTCCTCTCTGGACTTTGAGCACACACGCACCTATGCCAAGTATGTTTTTCAAGTCACCAGGACTGGGGTTCAAATTGTGAAATCAGCCACATGGGATCTATTCTTAACCCCCACACCACTCACAAGTTCTCATCATCATAATCCTCTGCCCCAGCTTCCAAGTTAGCTAGTATAACAGGCATGAGCTACAGTGCCAGGCCTGTTCAGGTTGACCCAGGACTTGAACCCATGCCTTCCATGCACCTGAAGTTGTATACAGCAGCAACTTACTATGAAAAGATCATTACAGTATTTATTAAAGTTAGAACACGCAAATCCTATTACCCAGCAATATATCTGCTTTCAGATATATTCCCAGAACATAAACACATACCCAGGTTCACAAGAGAAACATACGGGAATATTCATTGTGACATTATTATAGAAACCCAGTCTGCAAATAACTCCAATGTCCATCAACATCAGAGTGACAGATTGTGGTGTATTAATATTTTTACTTATGGTATATACACATGTGTGATATATGTAATGTATACATATCTATACATATAATATATGCAATGGTAATACTACAGGATAATGAAAATGAACAAAACGCAGCATCATACAACATGAATAAATACCAAAACTATATTTTTTATTAAAGAAAAATATAGTTGTGTGCCTATCCAAGATCCCAAGAGAAGAATGGAGGAGAGGAGATTGCGATGTGGCCACCCCCAGCCCAGGGATGATTTCTTGCTTTCTGTCTCTCTGACTCTGTTTCTCTGACTCTGTCTCTCCCCTCCAATGCACACACCCTTCAGCAAAAATCTCTCTTAATAAGTAATATACAAAAGAATATAAACTATGAGTCCATTTCTATAAAGTTCATAAAATGGGAAGCAGCATGACTTGGGTGATCCATTATAAAGAAGCACAAGTAGAAGTTACTTGAAAAAAGTAAATATACCTTTTGGAGGGCAATGAAGAGGGATTTATTAGGATTGTGTGCATGGAGGCTTCTGGACAGCTGGTAATGTTCTGTTTATTTCCTTCTCTGGATGGTAGTTTTAGAAACCATTGATCTGAACATTTTCTGTGCTCTTTTCAGTGTGTGTTATGTTTCATCAGGGTAAAGGTACACGAAATAAAAAATAAAAAAATCCTTTGGTGTTTTGTTGTTTTTCACATAAGCAGATAAATGTCTTACCCAAGGATAAGTCACCTTCTAAGTAAGAACAGCTTGTTTGAATTAATTCCTTGAACAAATAATTTTAAATCTCTCGGAAAAAATGGAAGAACTGGCTCTCCTAGTAGCAAGACTTTCAAGATGACATTAGACATTCAATTAAATTTTAATCTGCTGGAGCTGGCAGGGGACATGATGGTTAAGGGTACTGAACTCAAACATGGCCTATCGTAGTTTGAGTCTCGAACCTGGAGGCTTGCTTCTCCTACCTCTCTCTCTCTCTCTCTCTCTCTCTCTCTCAGTCTCTCTCTCTCTCTCTGGCAAGCACACATGCCCTCTGGAAAATTAAAAAGGAAGAAGAAGAAGAAGGAGGAGGAGGAGGAGGAGGAGAAG
>NW_006159539.1:8941755-8962508 GCF_000334495.1 Tupaia belangeri chinensis
CCTCTCTCTCTCTCTCTCTCTCTCTCTCTCTCTCAGTCCCTCTCTGGTCAAATAAAAATAAATAAATAAATAAATAAAATTCAATAAAATACTTCTTTAAAAAAATGTTATCTGCTATTGGGAACCCACTAGGAAAATGTATTTTTACAGAGAATATAGAACAAATTTTCCATGTTCTGATTATCAATTTACTCATGATCACATTTTTCATCAGAAAAATGACTTCACTAACACTGGCAAAATCTAGAGCTTGTTAGATATCATTAACAACAGTGTAGAGCTCATATTTAGAGTCAGGATTTATGTACTATGTCCAGAGAAACAAATTATTGTTCTCTTTCCTTTTAGGTGAAAGTCTAACAAAATGTTCTTTTCTTCATTTTTATCTCAAGCCAATGTTTTAGAAGAGTTCAAAGTACCCCCTACATATTCATCTGAATTCTCTGAGAACATAGTACAAACAGCTCAGCTATGACAGTGATTGACAAGTAGATGCTAACCTGGCCTAGGATTTTTGAGTTAGTACCTAAGCTATAGATGAAACTCAACCCTGAGACCTGATGCTAACTTCAGCTACTTCCCAGACTCTTTCTCCAAGTCTCATAGTCTGTACGATGTCTAGGTTATCGATTTGGAAGGTGTATGGATGGGTATGGGAGCCATGTCACCATCTTCACCAACTGGTGTCAGGTAAATCATTGGTCTTCTCTGAAGTCTGATGACTCTATTTATGCAGTTGACAAAATTTCAGCCCCCCTGCAGAGTTTTCATGTAAATGTCTTGCATGTTGTAAGGTAACTCAATAAATAAATAAATAATCCACATTAATATATTCATACCATTAATTTTATCATCAAGGGACAAATACCCATAGAGGAAAAGAAACTTGTTCAAGGTCACATAATAGAACTGGACTAAAACCTAGATCTTCTGTTTCCCAGATAGCTATTCTTTCCGCTAACTTTTTTTGCTTCCCAAATCATAATGAGTCTTGGTCTAACAATTTACAATATATATAAAAAAGAAAAAGAAAAACAGCTACATTGCAGCCCATTTCTCTAAAATGTGTAGGCTAATTTTATCGATTTAATTGGATTGGCATGGATAAGATTTGTCTTAATAAGAGAACGCATTCATTAGGCTGTAAAGTACAACTCCAAGCAGGAGACAGCATGTGACAAATTACAGAAATAACAAGGCTCCGAATGACCACGCAAGTGCACCTGCAGCTGTCCCACCTGGGGCTGTGATTTCATTACCCTCATAAACCAAGGCAAGGTCAGGCTTAGTCAGACTTCGATTAAGAGGCCCCCAAGGAGATCCCAGGTGCAAAAGGAATGAGTATAGATGCAATGCGAGATACGTGAGAACTTCTCTTTCCTGTCCACAGTGGGCCTTACTGGGATAGCAGAATGATGAGGTTAGTGAAGGAGATACAGGAGTTGTCACATGGGGCAGTGGACCAAAGCCAGAAAACCTGGGCTAGATTTGTCTTCAGCCTTTGGTAAGAGTGGGAGTCAGAGAAGGTTTTCATAAAACCACAGACGGACCTAACCTTGCAAGTTTGTTCAGGTGCAGCTGTTCTTCTTATGGGGCAGGAAGAATAAATCTGTTCCTTTCTTTGCTGGTCAGTTGCCTGTCTGCTCTGAGCTGGTGCCAGTTGAATGAGATTGAAGCCACGTTTTTGAGGTTTCAGAATGGCATAAAAAGCTAGTTGACCTGGCCACATTTCAGGTCTCCCAATTAGATCTGTTTTTCTAAGTGGCCCCTGCAGTTTCAAATTTTCCTTCTCAGAGTAGACCATGTAAAACAATCTCTGATTGTAGAATACCTCTTCAAACACCACTTGGCAAGATGCCTCAAGCTAGAATTGAAGCAGAAGTGGCATGGAATAGTTGGTGCCATGCTTTCAAAATGTATTCTGTATAGTATTGGTCTTCAAACTTTTTGGCACCAGGGATTCATTTCATGGAAAAAAAAAAAAATTTCCACTGACCAGGGAAGGCGATGGTTTCAGGATGATTCAAGTGTGTTACATTTATTGTGCACTTTATTTCTATTATTACCACATTTTAATATATAATGAAACAATTATACAACTCAATATAATGCTGTATTTGCAGCCACTCCCCAGTGCTAGCATCACTACCTCAGCTCCACCTCAGATCATCAGGCATTAGATTCGCTTAAGGAGCACACAAGCTAGATCCCTCACATGCACAGCTGAAAGCGGGGTTCCTGTTCTTATGAGAATCTAATGCCACTGCTGATCTGAGAGGAGGTGGAGCTCAGTGGTAATGTCAGTGGTGGGGAGCAGCTGTAAATACAGATGAAGCTTCACTCCCTTGCCCACCATGCCCCTGCTGTGTGGCCAGTTCCTAACCGGCCATAGACCAGTAGTAGTACTGGTACTGGTACTGGTATCAGTCCTTGACCTGGGAACTGGGAACCCTTGCTGTATAGGAGGTCTTCTTAGGGGTTTCTGAAGAGGCTATGTAGGTAATATACTGTGGCCCATAACTCATTCACATAGTTGCTGGTACCTAAGGTCAGTATTTTAAGCAGCTTTATTCGTTCCTTATCATGGATAAGTTGTAAGCCTAAGGCTACAAGGTGGCTTTATAGTACCTTGATTGGCACATGCCAATGGGGGAGGTAAACTGAGGATTTCTGGGATCAAGGGCAGTTAGAATGAATGGAGAATTAACTGCCATAATCACAGGCTGGACACTCCAGAAGGTTTGTAAAATCTAAATGCAAGGAGCACCAAGGGTCAAAACTGGGTCCACTAAATTTTTGCCTTCAAGTGTTATAGAAAAGAGATTATGGCAGGGCATGAGGGAAAATCCAGAAACGATGTAGCTATTACAATGAAATGGAAAAGCAAGAGCAGACACATGGCAGAATCCTGCAATGTTTACCCTTTGTTGGAACAAGAGTCCTTATGCCTTTATTTTATGCCATTCTATTTCATTTACGTTTGTTAGGGTTGGCACCGTGGTCCATAAAAATGCCCATTTTGAGCACTTTATTAATATCCCTGCAATCTGTTTGGATTTTGCTGTTTTTCTTAGAGTTACCCAGACAAATGATTCCAAAGTATACCTTGAGGCTCAGTTACTGATTGATTTGGCAAGGTCCAAATCCTATTTTTTAAACCTCAATTATCTAGCTGATTTATGTCTGCAAACGCAACTGCAGATTTTCACCAGGGCAAAATGTTACAAAAGCAAAAATACTATTTTTTTTAAAAGGGCAACTGTGCTAGTATCTTTTAGAGTCATAGTTTAATAGCCTTTAACCCTCATAAACCTTAAAGACAATTATTCTTGTGCTGATGTTGAGATAACTAGGGAAGCAATAGGTGGATGAGTGAAATGCTCTCTGAATATCAGAGCGCCGATGTCAGACTGTTCCTAAGCAAATTGTACTCTTCCCGCAATTAAAATTCTAACAAAATCTAGTGAACTCTTGTCTCCCTCCTTTCTTCCTGGGATAGCAAACTGCTACTAATATGTCAAAGATTGATTTATTGATCTCAAGGGGAACCTAAAGAATTCATTTCATTATAAGATTCCTATCATGGGGGCTGTGAAGAAAACTTAGAAAGACATTCTAATGGCAGTGAGAATCTTCCACAGGTCAGCTTCAATACCTGGTTCTACAAGGGGCCTTCAACAAGTTTGTGGAAATGGAATTAAGCCCCCCCCAAAAATTGAAATCCATGTGTAACTTTTCATCATATGCAATTTTTAAAAGAGGTTTTTTGCTATAGGGCATGTATGCTCACAGGAGAGATGGAGAGAGACAGAGAGACTGAAAGACAGAAAGCAAGAAATCATCCCCTAGAGCAATGGCCACACTGCAACCCCTTCTCCTCTTGAGATTTTGGGCACACACACACACATACACACACACACACACACACACACACACACACACATACACACACACACACACCTGGCATGAGGGTTTTTTTATTATTATTTTTTTAGAGAGGTTTTTGCTATAGGGTGCGTGCACTCGCCAGAGAGACAGAAAGAGACAGAGACAGAAAGCGAGAAATCCCCCCCCCCCAGGGGGGATGGCCACGCCGCAATCCCTTCTCCTCCATTCTCCTCTCAGGATCTTGGGCACGCATGCACACACACCCGGCGTGAGTTTAAGCCACCGGGCTTGGGACTTGAACCGCGGTCAACTACATGGGAGTCCAGCAACATAGCCATTACGCTAACTGCTGGTCCCCCTGGCATGAGTTTTAAGCTGCCTGGTCTGGGACTCGAACCACGGTCAACTACATGGGTGTCCAGCGAATAACCATTACGTCATCTGCTGGTCCCATCATATGCACTTTCTATGAATTTTTAAAACATTATTTTTCCATTCAATCACTGTGTATCATGACAGCACACCAAATGAATTCTCTCATCATGAATACACTGCATATTGGTCTAGTCGAAGACATCACCATATACCTTACGATCAATAGATTTCTTTCCTTTTTGGGTCTCTGAAATGTTCTCCTTCTTTCTTCTTCCCTTTGTTTCCCTGTAAGGGAATAGGTCTTCTGAACACTCAAGGGATAGGATTAAGGCCAGAGCTTGTTGAAACCTTGAGGTAGGTGGTACCAAACTTTAGAGACAGGGTGTGGAAATTCCAAAAGTATCACATTTTTTTTAACCAGAGTGCCCATGTACTTACTAGAGTGAGACAGAGACAGAGAGGGAAAGGAGAAAGCACCCTCTAATGGGGCATGGTCATCCCCACAATCCCTTCTCCTCCAGTTCTCTATCCTGTTGGGATTTGGGGCAGACATACACATGCACCCAGTAGGTTTTTTACTTTGTGGCAAAGTAAGTTAGCATGCCTATGCCATTCAAAGTACACTGGTATGCCCTATGTCGGGTTTAGGAATTGAACAGGAAGGCTGGCCATGTGGGATCTGGCTTCCCTAACCACCAGGCCATATGGCTGGCCCACATATAACATTTTGTGGCAGCATAAGTATTTCTTTGAGTTTACACCCTATAATTTATTTAAAAATTTAAGTCACTTCTTATAAAAAAAAAGTAGTCAAGATTTTATTCATTCTTATGAAATTATTTAATCTCAAACATTAAATCTCCTTATAAGCACCTAAACAAGAACAAAAGTGTAATGTATGACCTTGGAATCATCATTCTCAAAAAAAAAATCAGAAGTAATAAATAGTAATGAATAGTACTGCCTTAGTGAAACATATGATTACATGAATCCCTGTGTGTGTGTGTGTGTGTGTGTGTGTGCGCACACGCACGCACACAGAAAAGAGGAAGAAAAACTATGATTTGAGTGTCATATTATTGCCAAGAGGCTAAGCCTAGCTGCTTCAAATTCCAGCTCTGCTTTGATATCTTAATTATAAATCAGGGATGCTTTAAAGGGAGCCAGGAAAGCCAAGTCATTCAAAACATAGCCTGAGGTGGGGTGTCAGACTGCTCAGGTTCCTATTCTGGACTCAGTACTAACAAGCCTCACTGTGCATTTGGTGAGTTACTGAGTCCTTTGTACTTTAGTTTCCTTCTCTGTAAAATGAGAATAATCGTTACCTGTAGGATTTTGGTGAGGATTTCACGAATTATATACAGGACGTGTGTTGAACAGTGTCTGGTGTATACTAATTTCTGATAAAGGCTGGCAATTAGTATTCTTCAAGAATCTGATGAAAGGTCTGAAACCTCAGCCCACAAAACTACACATGTTCATGCGCACTGAATTTTTCCTAGAAAATGCCAAGTAATGTGTATAAGGATACAGACAGCAACCTCTAGTCTTATCAGGAAATGGGATGAAATGGAGACAGGACAGAAAAACATCAGAGAGCAAATGCAACTGCAAGAAGCCAGAGATGCAGAGAGGCAGGGTCTGAAAAGCAACTTGACAGCAGGTTATGGAATTTCATAAGAGAAACAGATGCTAGAAAATTCTGAAAGAAGAAGAGAGTAGAATTGCATGTTCATGTACCAGAGAATGCAGAAGATCGGTTCTATTTTAAAATACTCGTTTACTTATGAGGATACTGGTTCGCTCACATTTTAATTTCCTTTTTATTTTTTATCTTTCCCAATTCTAATACTTCTGTCATTGCTAATAGTGTAGCCAAATTCTGAAGAAATACGTTGGCATAAAAATGAGAAGAATAACTGCTCCCACTAAGTGAGCTATCATGTTTGCTTGACTCCAACCATTTCCTGGAGAGAGATTTACTTCTTTTAATTATACTGAAATATAAATTACCAGACGAGCTCCTGTCCTGTTAAGGCACAAGGAAGACGAGAAGACATCCTTTAGTACTTACTTTAAATTAAGCCACTGACTCTGGTTATGTTGAGACCTGAAGTTGCCTCTTCTGGCCTGAGGAGGTGTAACCCCCTCATTTCAACTGAATTTAGCTCTAAAGGCACTACTGAATACTCAGCTAGGTCTGAAATAGTCATGTGTAGGCTGCTCATAATCTGAGTGAAAATCATGGAGAAAGGCATTTACCTAAACTGGGTGATGACATTTGTGGTAAAGTAGGTCTAAAACTTAGTAGGGGAGGAAACCAGCAGTTAGCGTAATGGCTATGTCGCTGGACTCCCATGTAGTCGACCGCGGTTCACGTCCTGGACCCGGTGGCTTAAAACTCACGCCGGGCGCGTGTGCGTGTGTGCCCAAGATCCTGAGAGGAGAATGGAGGAGAAGGGATTGCGGCGTGACCATCCCCCCTGGGGGGTGATTTCTCGCTTTCTGTCTCTATGTCTCTCTCTGTCTGTCTGGAGAGCGCACACGCCCTACAGTGAAAATCTCTCCAAAAAAAAAAAAAAAAACTTAGTAGGGGATGGGTCATTGGGAAAAGGAAGAAATACTAACCCCAGCTAGAGTCAAATGGGAGTACAGTGGAGGTATGAGGCTGTCTTCTGGCCAAGTATTCAGGCAGGTGGGTCCATTTTGGCCTCTTGCTGAGCTACCTTCACTTTTTTCTGGGTCTACTTAGCTTTCTCTCTGGGGCCTCTTACCCATTAGTCTTTTCACATGCCTTTTTTAACCTTTTCCTCTGTATACTACTGGATTATCGGAGAAGTCATGATGCATTTTAGCATTGAAAAAAATACACGATGACTTTTCTGACAACCCAATAGTGTATTGCTTTTGGGTGTCATGTGGCAGAGTGTGGTTCTCTAAGACTCCCAGCATGCTGTGTCAGTTCAGGTAGCAACAGATGCAGGCTGCTATCCATCTCAACTCCAGGTGGCTGAAAGAGCTCAAGCTCAGTCAATGGCTGTGGCCAGCTGCCATTCTTGTTCACTCTGACCACTAAGAGACAGGTGCTCATTGCTCTAGGGGTCATCTGATGTTGGGTCGGGGAGCTACCTGAAGAGGTACCTCCTGAAGAAAGGACTAATTACACAATTGGAAAGGTTGAGATTTGGTTTTGCCCTGGCTTTTTTAGATTAAAAAATTTTTTTCCCATTCCGAATGTTGGAACATTAACCTCATTTTTGAAAAAGAACTGGTTTAAGTTTTCCTTAGGCATTTCTCCAGGGAGATATTCCTCAGTTCCTGGTAAGATTTTAGCTCAATCTTTCTTTGTTTCTTCCCCTCCTGTTCCCTTTTCACTTCCCCTTCCCTTCCTCTTCTTGTTCTGGATGTGTGAGGAAAGAATAACATCAAGAACAGTCAAGGCTGAAAGCACATCACAGGACAAAAGAGATCATCCCTCTGTGAAAAGTAAACTTCTGTGAGGGACCAGCAGTTGGAGTAATGGTTATGTCGCTGGACTTCCATGTAGCTGACTGTGGTTCGAGTCTTGGACCCGGTAGCTTAAACTCACGCCAGACACATGTGCGTGCCCATGATCCCGAGAGGAGAATGGAGAAGGGACTGTGTCGTGGTCATCCCCTCTGGGAGGTGAGTTCTCGCTTTCTGTCTCTCTGTCTCTCTCTGTCTTTCTAGCAAGCGCACGTGACCTATAGCAAAAACTTCTCCCCTCCCCCCCAAAAAAAGTAAACATCTGTGAAAGAGAAGGAGGTTGGGAAGTTCAGGGAAAGAAACTGATTTCAGTATCCCTTTTGTTGCCACTCCCCTCGAACTGAGGATGTCTCCAGTGGCTCTAGGGAGTGTTATAGGATGGATGGTCCATGAGAGTGGCCATGTGTGTGTGTGGTGACGGGGAGCTTGGAGGGGAAGAGGAGCTTGAAGGCACACAGGGAACATCAGTGCAGTGAGCTCTATGCCTGTGGCAAATGACAATGACCTCTCCAGAAGCTGAATTTTGGAGACAACATTTTGGAAGAAGGGTATAAACAGCAGTTTACATAATAAGCAATTAACTTGACTATAAAGAAGAGAATAATGTAGCAATTTACCTGTATTGATGCTGAGTATCTCTGTTATCTTAGAGACACATCTCATGTAGAGATTTCTGCATGCAATCAACTAACATACTTCTAATTAGTCACTGTGAAGAATCTCTGCTCAAAAGATAGGACCATCCCTTGATTTGCTGGCCCCTGTTTTATTCCAGAGTCTCCCTGGCCACTCCTCCCCCTCAACCCAGGCCAAGTCTCTTCAGCTGCTTTGTTAGCCTGAGTTTAAGAGTGGAATGATGGGAACAGAGGTCTCAGTAAACCTGTGATAGATATATGGTATAGGAGAGAAATAGGCATTTGTTGTTCAAACCACTGAGAAGCTGGAGTTAATTGTTATCATGGTATCAGTTAATCTATTTTGACTGAAAACATCATGCAGGAATCAGGCTGTGCTGAGGACCTACAGAAAACATTCCCAGGCTATGAAATGGATATGAACAGTGAACCTACCCTAAGTTTAGCACACCAGTGCAGTGGTCTGGCTGCAGTAAGTAAATATTTAACAGCTGAACTCACATAGCAATTGTCCTGTCTGCATGCTACTTGCAAACACGGTGTTCATCCATGTATTAGATAATACTGTCCATTCATCACATGTCTTGTGACAACACTTGGGATGTACAGTGTGTGTCTGACATTATTTCCAGGACTGCTCAGGTGAGAGTAGAGTATCTCAGCTGAGCCCCAACCAGCAGCAGTGTTCCCTGAGCTTTATGAACAGGAAACATGCATACAAAAATGCACTCAAACAGAAAGTATAATAAGACTAATGTAGAAGCAATTAAAAATAGAGGAAGTAATTATTAAAAAAAAAAAGAAGAAGAAGAAAATACATAGAATATGAACCCCATGGGTGAAACCAATGAGTACCTGGCCCTACCCACCTCGTAAGGAGAAAAATTCAAAACATTCTGTAACTCTCAGAAGGAATGAGGCTTTTGACAGCACTGTGTGTGGAAACCACAGCTGATACATCGCTATCTATGTCGGTGATTAAGCTTTGTGCCTCAAGAGGATTAAATCAAACAAGGGCATTAGGTTATTCTCAGGGAGATCCTTTGTTTACGGCTAGAACAGGAAAGAATTCTCTACTCAGATGTGTGTATGGTTTGGATACCAGCATCCTCACTAACTAGCTCTGGGATCCTAGATGTGTTACTTCACTTTAGTAAGCCTCAGTTTCCTTTGTCAGCTAAATGAGGATAACAACAATACTGATATTAAAGGTAACTGTGCAATAAGTAAAATACTGTGTGTAAAACATGGACAAGCCATCTGCTTCAGTTACAACCCTTATAATATTCTTGACAGAGAAAACGGACATACGGGGGGCAAATGGTTCACAGGCAGTGAGCAATGGGTTCCTCTTGCTGTGTGACTAGATCCCCTCTCAGACGCCACCCAAGGTCTTCTTTTCAAGAACTCCAATATTCTTCTCATCCCGTCTATCATCCTGAAGAAACTCTACTGGCACTTCTTAGATACACTGGTGATACATTATTTAAGATTATCCTGAGTACATGGAAGTTCTGGGGTATGTTCCTAGACTCCCTTCCTCCCTCCCTCCCTTCCTTCCTTCTTTTCTTCCCTTCTCTCTCTCTCTCTCTCTCTCTCTCCTTCTCTCTCTCAGAGATTTTTGCTATAGGGTGTGTGCACTCACTAGAAACACAGAAAGACACAGGGAAATTTCGAAAGTGAGAAACCACCCCTCAGGGCAGATGGCCACACCGCACTCCATTCTCTTCTTGGGACTTTGAGTGCACACGCACACACGCCCGGTGAGAGTTTCAAACCACCAGTCTAAGATTCGAACTGCGGTCGGCCATGTGGAAGTCCAGTGCCTTAACCACTATACCACTTGCTGGCCCCCAGAGTCTATTTTTAAGGAAACAATGTATGGGCCTGCCAGCACACAGTGACCACTCATTCTGTAGAGCAGGCATCTTGATTGTATGCCCACAGCATCACTTTACCCTCCATCACCTGGATACGATGCCTTTTTTTTTGGGGGGGGGGGCACCTTCTGAGACACAGCAAGCTTCTCAAGGACCCCATTTAAAGCTTCTCATCTAAGACAGACATGGTCCTAGAGCCCTGCGCTGCGTGTGAAAGGAGACGCTCTAACAGAACAGTGACATCTGTTTACACAGACGATGCTGATTTATTTATTCTTTTTCAAGTACACTTTTTGAAAGCCGTGAGACGCAATGACTTTATACACTTCTCTCAGATCCAAAATACGTAGACCGGTAAATTATTTAAAATAAACTAGCTATTTGCCTTAAAATGTGACTAAAGGAGCAAATGGGAGATATGCCTAGTACATTATTCATGGCAACCTAATGGCCTCAGGGGCAGGAGCCTGGTGAATCAGAGACTTGCGGACATGCGCAGTCCCCATAGGGCTGGCTTTAGCTATTCCAATTCCAGGGTTGCAGGCCCTGATAAGAGGGGTGGGCTATGAGGATGACTTCAGATGCACATGACATTTTGATTTATTCTTTGAATTGTTAAAGTCCCAGGGCCATCACTTCCTAATCTGGCCAGAGGCAATGAAGAGGGGAAATAGAAAAACCTTTAGAAAATAGAAACACACACACACACACACACAATCTTTTGGTACCATCTGAGGGGACAGTGAAAAGCTGGGCGTCTATCCCGGAAGACAGCCCTCACCACGACCTGACCGTTCTGGCACCAGATCCAGGACTGGAATAAACTATTGTCTAGAAGTCACTCAGATCATGCTACTTTATTACAACAGCCTAAACTGACTAAGCCGCCATGTAGGGCATGGCCTCCTTTAGCTCTCTAGAGCTACCTTTGTATTTCACTTTATGTGTGTTTAAACTGCTCTTCAACCTTTGCATTCTCCCTGCAGCCTGCTCCTCCAGTCACCAGCACTTGACTCAGATCCAAAACACTGGTTCACTGAATACAAGCCATACAAACTTTTTAAAATAAACTAGCTATTTGCCTTAAAATGTGACTAAAGGAGCAAATGGGAGATATGCCTAGTACATTATTCATGGCAACCTAATGGCCTCAGGGGCAGGAGCCTGGTGAATCAGAGACTTGCGGACATGCGCAGTCCCCATAGGGCTGGCTTTAGCTATTCCAATTCCAGGGTTGCAGGCCCTGATAAGAGGGGTGGGCTATGAGGATGACTTCAGATGCACATGACATTTTGATTTATTCTTTGAATTGTTAAAGTCCCAGGGCCATCACTTCCTAATCTGGCCAGAGGCAATGAAGAGGGGAAATAGAAAAACCTTTAGAAAATAGAAACACACACACACACACACAATCTTTTGTGAAAAAAACAAAAATAAAGAGCTATGGGAAATGTCTTGGAACATTATTTAATGAAGATCATTCCAAATAGTGGCTTGTTCTTTTTTTGTAGCAAATTAATATGTTTGTCTTAAACTTCTTTAAGACCTGAGAATTATAGATAGGGCCTTGTGCTATTGAAATCTGATTTTCAATTCATCAAAGCAGGATTTTGTAGATCCCCTGTGGTAACAAACCATTAAAGATACTTTCTTCTTTCCTTTCCCTTGATGACTTTGGAAGTGAAATTCTCTTCTTGGATCAGCGGCTATGCCTTTGTACCTGGTCATAGAGCATGCTAACTCAAATAACACAGATTCTGAGATGAAAAAAGGGGGATGTGCCTTCTCTGTGTGTGTTTCTTTAATCCATTCTCCCTCCAAACAAAAACAGAGAGCACCCCAATAGGGTCGTGATGCTGTGATCCATCCCCAGCCTTAGTCAGCTCAGATCATGCTTAGTCATGTACTCGGGGAGGTCTCTGGGCTCAAACTCAGAACCTATAGTATCCCATTTTACTGTTGTATATATTGAACACTGTGTAATAAGTGACTTTCTCCTATGTGTCAGGCACCGTTCTAGGCATCTGGGATATATTAGTGAATAAAAACTACAAAGATCTCAACTCTCATAGACTCACTATAACCAGGAAACACAAAATTAAAATAGCCATAAAACAGTACATTATATAGAAGAGTAAAAGTTGTAAATATTGTAAGACAGTGAAAATCAGAACAGGAATAGGTGATGAGGTGTGATAGAGGAGAGAATATTCAGGTCAGGATAATCCACGGTGATGTAAGTGGGAGAGCACTGCTGTCTGTGCAAGGCCCAGGTTCAGGCCCTGGACCCACCTAACCATAATAAGGGTACCATTATAAGAGGAAAATGTTATAGTTCAGTCTCTTCTACCAACAAGTGCATTAAAATCCTTAAAATACTGGCATCAGCAGATGGCATCATGGTTATGTTGCTGGACCCCCACGTAGTCAACCATGGTTTGAGTTCTGGACCTAGCGACTTAAAGCTCATTCTGGGTATGTGTGCATGAGCACCCAAAATCCCAAGAGGAGAATGGAAAAAAAAGGGATTGTGGTGTGCAACATCCCCCCTGGTGGGTGGGTGATTTTTCACTTTCTGTCTCTCTGGTGAGCGTACACACCCTGTCACAAAAACAAAACAAAACAAAACAAACCTTTCTCTAAAAAAAAAAAAAAATCCTGAAAATATGAACAATTCAGCAATATACAAAAAATTTTTGTAAAAACCAGGTTTCATTAATTCTAGGAGAGCAAGATTGGTTTACAGTGTGATTCACCACACTAAGAAAAAAAGGGAAATAATCATAATAGACATGCAAAATGCTTTGATAAAATTCAACATATAATTTATAATAAAAGCTCTGATGAAGTGGTAGCAGATGGAAATTTCTTTACTCTCTACGAGGTACTTACAGAAACAAAAAAACAAAAAACTGGAATCACCATTACACATAATGTTGAAAAGCTGAATGCCGTCCCCTCAGAGACTTAAGACAGCAACTCCCTGATGGCTATTTCTAATCATCACTGAACAAGAGGACCTAATCAGCTCAATAACAGCAGAAATGAAACAAAAGTGACAAAATTTGAAAAGGACCATTAAAACTGTCATTCACAGATGATATGACTTGGATGTGTAGAAATCAAAAGAATGTAAATATAAACAGAATTACTCAAGAAAATGTTCCAAGTTTCTAGATATGGGTTCGATATATAAAAAGTAATTGTGCTTTGGGACCAGCAGTTAGCGTAACGGCTATGTTGCTGGACTCCCATGTAGCCGACCACAGTTCGCGTCCTGGACCTGGTGGCTTAAAACTCACGCCGGGCGCGTGTGCGTGTGTGCCCAAGATCCCGAGAGGAGAATGGAGGAGAAGGGATTGTGGCATGGCCATCCCCCCTGGGGGTGATTTCTCGCTTTCTGTCTCTCTGTCTCTGTCTGTCTGTCTGTCGAGCGCACGCGCCCTAAGGCAAAAACCTCTGGGGAAAAAAAAAAGTAATTGTGCTTTGAAGTGATCAAAAATAAAATTAGAAATAAAATGTACTCTTTTAATTCAGCATACAACTTATGGTGGCATCCAAAATACTAAATCAATTGTCTATCAAAACGCATGCATACTTCTGTATACAAAACATAATTAAGATAAAGAAAAATTAAATGAATGAATATGCTATCCTCATGAAGTTGAACGCTCCATATTGAAAAGATATAACATCTCCCTAGCCTGATCTAAAGATTTAATGTGCTATTTATCAAAATCCCAGCAGATGGCTTTTTTCATGGGAAGCTGGCAAATCGACTATGAAAGTTACATGAAAATGGAAAGGGCCAAGAACAGCAAAGAATAAGAACTGAATAGGAAAATTTACTCTGCTGGCTATCAAAAAGTATTAGAAGCTACAGAATTTTTAGAACATATGTTATAACTATTAGGATAGACAAACAGAACAAATGAACAGGGTAGACCAGCTTTTAGATGAGAATTGTTAATTTTCCAAAGCACCTTTCCAGACAATGATATCTAGCAATTATTTCTGCTGCGTTTCCTGAACCCACAATAAGTAATTCTTTGCCTGTCTTGTCCTTAGATGTGACCACGTGACTTGCTTTGCCCACTGAAATTGACACATAAGTGATGTGTATTTCCAAGATTGAATATACTGATAATAAAGGACTGATTTCTCAATCCCTACTGAAGGAATAATTAGTACTAAGAAATAGCACACCGCTGTGTCAAAAATTAAAATTTGAGATGTTGGCACAGTGACTATTAGACTGTTGGCAAAAAATTGTATTTGATGTTTGAAAGACAGTAAGCAACAGAAGAAATTTACTAAAATTGTTGCTCTTGACAACTCGAAGGCAGATTATACACCTGTGCTAGTCTGTTGTATTACTAATAATAGAAATACATGAATCTGGGTAGTTTATTAAAAAAATAAGTTTATTTAGCTCATGTATTTGGAAGCCCAAGATTAAGGGGCTAAATATGTGGGGAGTCTTCTTTTTGGATGGCTCAGGGAATTACACTGCAAGAATGGAAGCAGAGGAGTTTGTGTCCATGTCTGTGTATCCTTATAATCCCACAAGCATCCAATTATGGGGGAGTCCCACCCTTATCCTTCTTTCCTCTAAAAAAGGATTAGTCAGATTAAGTTTTCACTCTCTTAATCCTGTCATGACCAAATCTCAATACATACATTTTGTGGGGGCACATTAAACTATTATAAGATTGCGGCTCTAATGAAGAGGTTGGAAAAAGTACTGTGTGGTGGATGCTCTTGGCTGCACAGGGTAAGTTATACTCCTGTGGCCTAGTGGTTAAAGGAACTGGATCCCCCATGGCTGACTGTGTGGTTTGAATTCCAGCCCCTGTGGCTTGAAAAACACACTGGGTATATGTACATGAATGCCCCAAATCCCAAAAAAGAGGGAGGAATGGAGAGAATGGGATTGTGGTGTGACCATGTGACACTAGGTAAGATTATATAATATCTCTCTATATGGTAAGTGCTTAAGAATGTAGTCATTTGGGAACCAGCAGTTAGCGTAGTGGCTATGTCGCTGGACTCCCACGTAGTCGACCACGGTTCGTGTCCCGGACTCGGTGGCTTAAAACTCACGCGGGGCACGTGTGCGTGCGTGCCCAAGATCCCGAGAGGACACACACACACACACACAATCTTTTGTGAAAAAAACAAAAATAAAGAGCTATGGGAAATGTCTTGGAACATTATTTAATGAAGATCATTCCAAATAGTGGCTTGTTCTTTTTTTGTAGCAAATTAATATGTTTGTCTTAAACTTCTTTAAGACCTGAGAATTATAGATAGGGCCTTGTGCTATTGAAATCTGATTTTCAATTCATCAAAGCAGGATTTTGTAGATCCCCTGTGGTAACAAACCATTAAAGATACTTTCTTCTTTCCTTTCCCTTGATGACTTTGGAAGTGAAATTCTCTTCTTGGATCAGCGGCTATGCCTTTGTACCTGGTCATAGAGCATGCTAACTCAAATAACACAGATTCTGAGATGAAAAAAGGGGGATGTGCCTTCTCTGTGTGTGTTTCTTTAATCCATTCTCCCTCCAAACAAAAACAGAGAGCACCCCAATAGGGTCGTGATGCTGTGATCCATCCCCAGCCTTAGTCAGCTCAGATCATGCTTAGTCATGTACTCGGGGAGGTCTCTGGGCTCAAACTCAGAACCTATAGTATCCCATTTTACTGTTGTATATATTGAACACTGTGTAATAAGTGACTTTCTCCTATGTGTCAGGCACCGTTCTAGGCATCTGGGATATATTAGTGAATAAAAACTACAAAGATCTCAACTCTCATAGACTCACTATAACCAGGAAACACAAAATTAAAATAGCCATAAAACAGTACATTATATAGAAGAGTAAAAGTTGTAAATATTGTAAGACAGTGAAAATCAGAACAGGAATAGGTGATGAGGTGTGATAGAGGAGAGAATATTCAGGTCAGGATAATCCACGGTGATGTAAGTGGGAGAGCACTGCTGTCTGTGCAAGGCCCAGGTTCAGGCCCTGGACCCACCTAACCATAATAAGGGTACCATTATAAGAGGAAAATGTTATAGTTCAGTCTCTTCTACCAACAAGTGCATTAAAATCCTTAAAATACTGGCATCAGCAGATGGCATCATGGTTATGTTGCTGGACCCCCACGTAGTCAACCATGGTTTGAGTTCTGGACCTAGCGACTTAAAGCTCATTCTGGGTATGTGTGCATGAGCACCCAAAATCCCAAGAGGAGAATGGAAAAAAAAGGGATTGTGGTGTGCAACATCCCCCCTGGTGGGTGGGTGATTTTTCACTTTCTGTCTCTCTGGTGAGCGTACACACCCTGTCACAAAAACAAAACAAAACAAAACAAACCTTTCTCTAAAAAAAAAAAAAAATCCTGAAAATATGAACAATTCAGCAATATACAAAAAATTTTTGTAAAAACCAGGTTTCATTAATTCTAGGAGAGCAAGATTGGTTTACAGTGTGATTCACCACACTAAGAAAAAAAGGGAAATAATCATAATAGACATGCAAAATGCTTTGATAAAATTCAACATATAATTTATAATAAAAGCTCTGATGAAGTGGTAGCAGATGGAAATTTCTTTACTCTCTACGAGGTACTTACAGAAACAAAAAAACAAAAAACTGGAATCACCATTACACATAATGTTGAAAAGCTGAATGCCGTCCCCTCAGAGACTTAAGACAGCAACTCCCTGATGGCTATTTCTAATCATCACTGAACAAGAGGACCTAATCAGCTCAATAACAGCAGAAATGAAACAAAAGTGACAAAATTTGAAAAGGACCATTAAAACTGTCATTCACAGATGATATGACTTGGATGTGTAGAAATCAAAAGAATGTAAATATAAACAGAATTACTCAAGAAAATGTTCCAAGTTTCTAGATATGGGTTCGATATATAAAAAGTAATTGTGCTTTGGGACCAGCAGTTAGCGTAACGGCTATGTTGCTGGACTCCCATGTAGCCGACCACAGTTCGCGTCCTGGACCTGGTGGCTTAAAACTCACGCCGGGCGCGTGTGCGTGTGTGCCCAAGATCCCGAGAGGAGAATGGAGGAGAAGGGATTGTGGCATGGCCATCCCCCCTGGGGGTGATTTCTCGCTTTCTGTCTCTCTGTCTCTGTCTGTCTGTCTGTCGAGCGCACGCGCCCTATGGCAAAAACCTCTGGGAAAAAAAAAAAGTAATTGTGCTTTGAAGTGATCAAAAATAAAATGAGAAATAAAATGTACTCTTTTAATTCAGCATACAACTTACGGTGGCATTCAAAATACTAAATCAATTGTCTATCAAAACGCATGCATACTTCTGTATACAAAACATAATTAAGATAAAGAAAAATTAAATGAATGAATATGCTATCCTCATGAAGTTGAACGCTCCATATTGAAAAGATATAACATCTCCCTAGCCTGATCTAAAGATTTAATGTGCTATTTATCAAAATCCCAGCAGATGGCTTTTTTCATGGGAAGCTGGCAAATCGACTATGAAAGTTACATGAAAATGGAAAGGGCCAAGAACAGCAAAGAATAAGAACTGAATAGGAAAATTTACTCTGCTGGCTATCAAAAAGTATTAGAAGCTACAGAATTTTTAGAACATATGTTATAACTATTAGGATAGACAAACAGAACAGATGAACAGGGTAGACCAGCTTTTAGATGAGAATTGTTAATTTTCCAAAGCACCTTTCCAGACAATGATAGCAAGCAATTATTTCTGCTGCGTTTCCTGAACCCACAATAAGTAATTCTTTTCCTGTCTTGTCCTTAGATGTGACCACGTGACTTGCTTTGCCCACTGAAATTGACACATAAGTGATGTGTATTTCCAAGATTGAATATACTGATAATAAAGGACTGATTTCTCAATCCCTACTGAAGGAATAATTAGTACTAAGAAATAGCACACCGCTGTGTCAAAAATTAAAATTTGAGATGTTGGCACAGTGACTATTTGTTGGCAAAAAATTAATTGTATTTGATGTTTGAAAGACAGTAAGCAACAGAAGAAATTTACTAAAATTGTTGCTCTTGACAACTCGAAGGCAGATTATACACCTGTGCTAGTCTGTTGTGTTACTAATAATAGAAATACATGAATCTGGGTAGTTTATTAAAAAAATAAGTTTATTTAGCTCATGTATTTGGAAGCCCAAGATTAAGGGGCTAAATATGTGGGGAGTCTTCTTTTTGGATGGCTCAGGGAATTACACTGCAAGAATGGAAGCAGAGGAGTTTGTGTCCATGTCTGTGTATCCTTATAATCCCACAAGCATCCAATTATGGGGGAGTCCCACCCTTATCCTTCTTTCCTCTAAAAAAGGATTAGTCAGATTAAGTTTTCACTCTCTTAATCCTGTCATGACCAAATCTCAATACATACATTTTGTGGGGGCACATTAAACTATTATAAGATTGCGGCTCTAATGAAGAGGTTGGAAAAAGTACTGTGTGGTGGATGCTCTTGGCTGCACAGGGTAAGTTATACTCCTGTGGCCTAGTGGTTAAAGGAACTGGATCCCCCATGGCTGACTGTGTGGTTTGAATTCCAGCCCCTGTGGCTTGAAAAACACACTGGGTATATGTACATGAATGCCCCAAATCCCAAAAAAGAGGGAGGAATGGAGAGAATGGGATTGTGGTGTGACCATGTGACACTAGGTAAGATTATATAATATCTCTCTATATGGTAAGTGCTTAAGAATGTAGTCATTTGGGAACCAGCAGTTAGCGTAGTGGCTATGTCGCTGGACTCCCACGTAGTCGACCACGGTTCGTGTCCCGGACCCGGTGGCTTAAAACTCACGCGGGGCACGTGTGCGTGCGTGCCCAAGATCCCGAGAGGAGAATGGAGGAGAAGGGATTGCGGCGTGACCATCCCCCCTGGGGGGTGATTTCTCGCTTTCTGTCTCTATGTCTCTGTCTGTCTGGCGAGCGCATGCGCCCTACAGTGAAAATCTCTCCAAAAAAAAAAAAAATGTAGTCATTTGGATCAGATAAATGTGAATTAGAAATTGAGTTTTGGTCAAAAGTTGATGTAGTCAGTACCATAATGAACTACAGTATTAGAAGCCAAATGGCTTGAGTTCAGGTTCTGAGGAGTTAGAGGCTATGGGAAGGGGATCACAGTGTGATGAGACCTTTTTCAGGGTGTCTGCCTCTCTCTTTCTCTGTCTCTCTCACACATGTGTCTGCATGCACAAGCTCTCACAAACAACAACAACAAAATACACTTAAAAAAAAATAAATTATGGGGACCAGCAGTTGGGGCATAATGGTTATGCCGCTGGACTCCTATGTAGTCGAACGTGGTTTGAGTCCCGGACCTGATGACTTAAACTCATGCTGAGCACATGTGCATGTGTGCCCAAGATCCGGAGAGGAGAATGGAAGAGAAGGGATTGTGGTGTGGCCATCCCTCCGGGGGATGATTTATTGCTTTCTGTCTCTGTCTCTCTCTGTCTTTCTGGCGAGCACATGCACCTCATAGCAAAAACCTCTCCAAAAAAGAAAGAAAGATACTATGCTCTTCCACTTATCTGTCATTTTGCACAAAGTAATTAAATTTTCTGAACTCTGGTTTTCTCATCTATAAAATGTGAATTGAAAAATATCTACTTTATAGGAGCAAATGAATTTTGTGCATGAAACCTTTAAGCCCAGAGTCTGAAAAATAATCAGTGTTCAGAAAAAAAAAAAAAAAAAGGATGGGAAGTGATCATTTTAATTCTTAAATGATATTCCCTTTAGAGTGTCTTATTTATCTTGCTCATTTCCAAAACCTAGCAAAGACAGAAAGCTAGACTTGTTGATATTCTAGACTAAAAAAAAAAAAAAAAAAGTGGATGGGAAGTGATCATTTTAATTCTTAAATGATATTCCCTTTAGAGTGTCTTATTTATCTTGCTCATTTCCAAAACCTAGCAAAGACAGAAAGCTAGACTTGTTGATATTCTAGACTACGAATCGGTTTCTCTTTACCAGGTTGGGGTGAGCCATAAGAGACAGCCCAAGAGACACTAGAATTTCACTCTGCAGAAAGAGTCGATCAGAATTATGTTGATTTTTCCAAAGCCTGGCACCACTTCTCATACTCTGCCCCGTTTGTGTTTCTCATCCCCAGTAGGCAAAGACTTCCAGACACTTCTTAGGATGTCATGCTTTGCTGTTTTTATAAGTAGAACTAAATGCACATGAAGTTGCCTGTGGCTTTTATCATTTCTCTAATCCCAGTGTGGGTGCCTGATTTTTTTTTCTTTCATGTTTCCCAGGGCTGCAAGCAGATAACCTAATTTAGCAGAACATGCCAGCTAAGTGGGATAGAGAGCAGAAGAATTAGCAAGCAGACTGGCTGTATTATTCATTTACTGTTTTTTGAGGAAAGTCACACGTGTGTGTGTGTGTGTGTGTGTGTGTGTGTG
>NW_006159539.1:8962658-8967469 GCF_000334495.1 Tupaia belangeri chinensis
AAAAAAAAAAAAAATGTAGTCATTTGGATCAGATAAATGTGAATTAGAAATTGAGTTTTGGTCAAAAGTTGATGTAGTCAGTACCATAATGAACTACAGTATTAGAAGCCAAATGGCTTGAGTTCAGGTTCTGAGGAGTTAGAGGCTATGGGAAGGGGATCACAGTGTGATGAGACCTTTTTCAGGGTGTCTGCCTCTCTCTTTCTCTGTCTCTCTCACACATGTGTCTGCATGCACAAGCTCTCACAAACAACAACAACAAAATACACTTAAAAAAAAATAAATTATGGGGACCAGCAGTTGGGGCATAATGGTTATGCCGCTGGACTCCTATGTAGTCGAACGTGGTTTGAGTCCCGGACCTGATGACTTAAACTCATGCTGAGCACATGTGCATGTGTGCCCAAGATCCGGAGAGGAGAATGGAAGAGAAGGGATTGTGGTGTGGCCATCCCTCCGGGGGATGATTTATTGCTTTCTGTCTCTGTCTCTCTCTGTCTTTCTGGCGAGCACATGCACCTCATAGCAAAAACCTCTCCAAAAAAGAAAGAAAGATACTATGCTCTTCCACTTATCTGTCATTTTGCACAAAGTAATTAAATTTTCTGAACTCTGGTTTTCTCATCTATAAAATGTGAATTGAAAAATATCTACTTTATAGGAGCAAATGAATTTTGTGCATGAAACCTTTAAGCCCAGAGTCTGAAAAATAATCAGTGTTCAGAAAAAAAAAAAAAAAAAGTGGATGGGAAGTGATCATTTTAATTCTTAAATGATATTCCCTTTAGAGTGTCTTATTTATCTTGCTCATTTCCAAAACCTAGCAAAGACAGAAAGCTAGACTTGTTGATATTCTAGACTACGAATCGGTTTCTCTTTACCAGGTTGGGGTGAGCCATAAGAGACAGCCCAAGAGACACTAGAATTTCACTCTGCAGAAAGAGTCGATCAGAATTATGTTGATTTTTCCAAAGCCTGGCACCACTTCTCATACTCTGCCCCGTTTGTGTTTCTCATTCCCAGTAGGCAAAGACTTCCAGACACTTCTTAGGATGTCATGCTTTGCTGTTTTTATAAGTAGAACTAAATGCACATGAAGTTGCCTGTGGCTTTTATCATTTCTCTAATCCCAGTGTGGGTGCCTGATTTTTTTTTCTTTCATGTTTCCCAGGGCTGCAAGCAGATAACCTAATTTAGCAGAACATGCCAGCTAAGTGGGATAGAGAGCAGAAGAATTAGCAAGCAGACTGGCTGTATTATTCATTTACTGTTTTTTGAGGAAAGTCACACGTGTGTGTGTGTGTGTGTGTGTGTGTGCATTAGTCTGTGTGTGAGATATCCGTAAGGGGTAAGGACTACTGCCAGACAAGAAAATTAAACACTTACTGAGAGTTAGAACTCTATACCTTGGAAATCATGTCTGCCCTTCTCTATGATTTTTTTTTTAGAGAAAGATTTTTGCTATAGGGTGTGTGTGCTTGCCAGAGAGACAGAGAGAGACAGAGAGACAGAAAGCAAGAAGTCATCCCCCAGCAGGGATGGCCATGCCACAATCCCTTGTCCTCCACTCTCCTCTCAGGATTCTGGGCATGCATGAACATGCACCCAGAGTGAGTTTTAAGCCGCTGGGTTCGAGGCTCAAACTGCAGCCAAGTGCACGGGAGTCCAGCAACATAACCATTATGCCATCTGCTGATCCCAAACTCTGTATGATTTTAAAGTAAGAGGAAGGAAATGAAAATGTGCAAGTCAGAATCCTGAGTACCAGAAACCATAGGTTTTTGTGTGATGTGCCGTATTTCTTTCCTTTCACTCTACTGTGGGGGAAAAGTGAGAAAAATGAGGATCTTGATTATGTACATTAAGACGTTAAGGACTGAGGGAAGCCAGCAGCAAGCTTCTGTCTTACACATTATCAGTTTCTTCTGCCCCATAAATTGGATGTGGTTGCAAAGAGCTGGTTTGCCTTAGAGTTATTAACGTTATACAGGTGAAGGGAGACTCATGTAATTAGTATGCTCGCTGCACAGTGATCTCAGAAGGGAAAAATGGTTTTAAAATTATGCCTTTGAGGCCTCAGCTTGGGTTTTCCATAATTGGATACAAATACGAGGCCCTGGAAGGGAATTACTGTGAGATTTAGCATGGGATTATTTAATCATGGATTTTAAAAAGGCAGAATTCTGTGGGTGCCAAGAAACCACAGGATTTTAAAGCATAGTTGTGGTTACAGAAGAATGAGCTACCACCTGTAGGCCTGTACCCAATTACCAGGAGAGTAGAATTTGGTTCTTTAGTCACTGATCCATCTATTCCATCATGAAGATAACTCAGAGCACCTACTGTGTGTTAGGCACTCTGGTGAGTTGAATGGTGTTCCCCTTCTCAAGTATGTATTGAGGTCCTAATTCCCGGCACCCACGTATGTGACCTTACTGTGAAATAAAGTCTTTACAGACTCAATTAAGATGTAAGGTAAGGAACCAGTAGATGAGGTAATGGTTACGTTGCTGGACTTCCCTAAGTTAAGCAGTGGTTTGAGTCCCAGACCCTGCAGCTTAAAACTCATGCTGCTGAGAGCCAGCAGGTGGCATGGTGGTTAAGGATGCTGGACTCTCACATGGTCGACCATGGTTCGAGTCCTGGACCTGGCAGCTTGCTTCTTCACATTCTCTCTCTCTCTTTCTCTCTCGTTCTTGCTCTCACTCTGTCCCTCTCTGATCAAATAAAAAAAATAGTTAAATAAAATAATACTTTAAAACAAAACAAAACAAAACAAAACAAAACAAAACAAAAAAACTCATGCTGGGTGCATGTGCATGCATGCCCAAAATCCCAAGAGGAGAATGGAGAAGGGATTGTCGTGGCTATCCTCCCTAGGGGGGTGATTTCTTGCTTTTTGTCTCTCTGTCTCCTTGGTGAGCACATGTGCCCTCTAGCAAAAATCTCTCTCTTAGAAAAAAAAAAAAATGATGTCAGGTAGGGTGAGGTCATACTGGAATAGGGTGGGCGCTTAAAGCAATGTAAGTGGTGTCCTTACAAGAAAAGCAGAACCAGTGCACTGGGCAAACATAGAGAGGAGAAAGTCACGTGAAGACTCACACACACATAGAGAACACCTTGTGGAGACAGAGGCCAAGACTGGAGTTATGCAGCTGTGAGTCAAAGAATGCCAAGGATTGCTGGCAACAGCAGAAAACAGGAAGAGTCACAGAAGAATTCTTTCCCAGAGGCTCCAAAGGGAGCTGGTCATGCAAAACCATGATTTTAGACATCTGGGCTTGAAAACTGTGAGATAGCATATTTCTGTTGCTTCAAGCTGTCCGCCATGTGGCACTTTGTATAGCAGCCTTAAGAAAGTAAGAGAGGACAGCTTCTGAGGATTGGGCCTACTAAGATGAACATACTTCTCTTCCCACTCTTCTGGACTCCCAGCCAAGTGGCTAGAGGCATCAAAATGAACTAAAGACTTCATTATCTGAAAGGAGTTGGAAGGAGTTATTAACCTGGTGTGAAGGAGACCCAAAAGCGAGGCATAGAAAAACTTTATAGGGGAGATGGTTTTTGCAGTACTTTTTTTTTTTTTTGAGAGAGATTTTTGCTCAAGAGTGTATGTGCTTGCCTGAGAGACAGAGAGAAAGATGAGAAATCACCCTCCAGGGAGATGGCCATACGGCTACCCCTTTTACTCTACTCTTCACTCTGGATTTTGGGTACACATGCACATTGGAGGTACATCTTAAAGGATGGTAAGAAGTTTGCCAGACAGATCACAGGATACAACATGGCTGCTTCAGATGTGAACATTTTACACTAGGGACAAATCATGAAAAGAGTAGTTCCTACTTTGTGTGTGATATGATCGTAAAATGAATGTTTTCTCATCTTTGATGAAATCAATGAGGATGATGAAGAAAAAAAGAGGATGATGATAAGGATGATAGTATTTTATTACCACTCTCTTAAGCCAACTAATTTGACATGGGATATTCTCTTCTTTTACTCTTTCAGCATATCTCCATAGGCACTATTCCCATCTGCCTTACACAAATGAGGAAACTAACCCTCAGAGGTGAAATAACTCCCTGGAAGACTACACAGCTGTCAGGGTCATTGGAAAAGTCATGGTACACTTCTGCATAGAAAACAAAAAACAAAAAACAAAAAAAAAAACAGAAAAATAAGTCACGACTTTCCTGATGATCTTTCGTAGTTAATAAAAACAACTCATGATAGGCCCTTGGTGCTGTATGGAGTATGCCTTCTTAAAATCAGAAGCTTGATTAAAAAAAAAATCACAGTGCTCTGCCTTTGGTTGAGGATCTTCTAGAATCGATAGTGGATTTTTACTCTGCACGTGGGTCATCTCAGCCTTTGAAATGAACGTCCACTGTGCAGGGACTCTGTTCAGTCACTTCCGAGGACTGCCTGCCTTCTCTTAAATTCATCCGTTTAACACATGTGCCAGTCACTATGCTGGGTGCTGGGTGCCAGAGGACACCCACACCCTGCTTCCTTTACCCATGAGGCATTTCGCTGACTGCTTTTTCCTCCTGTGGAGTAGACCCTACCTTTGAATTTTGCTTGTTAAAGGGCACTGGATGTCAATCACAATCAGCCAGATAAGCATATTTCCTCTTAAATTTCCTCTTAAATTTCCTCTTAAAATGATGAGATAGCTGCATGAAATAAAGGACACTCATTCTCCTATAAATATGCTATATATATATATATATATATGTATATATGTATATACACACACACACATATATATAATATGGAAGCATATTTAATATAATTTAGTAGGATAT
>NW_006159539.1:8986101-9019333 GCF_000334495.1 Tupaia belangeri chinensis
TATATATATATATGTTAGTTTTCTAATTTGCTTAGCATTTGAATCAATATTCACAGCTTATATACTTTTAGGGATTCAGATACCTTCCTGGGACTGTCTATTTGTACACAAATTTGTAAAGTGTTAGAACAACAATGACAACCGTAATAACCCTTTAGCTCTTCTGAGTTTCAAAAGATTAAAATATAATTGACAAACTGTCCCAACAAAGCAGAGCCTATGGAGACAGGATGACTCAATGTCATGTACATTCTAGATGGTACCCTGGAAAAGAAAAGGACAGGAAGTAAAAACGGAGGAAATCTGAATGAAGTAGAACTTTGGTTAATGATAATGTATGGATGCTGGCTCATTCATTGAGATAAATGTACCACTCATACGTGAGATATTAATAATGGGAAATTTCACAGGTGCCTTCTTTGGGTTCTTCCCAGCATCCTTTGCTAATGGCTATATGCGAACTCTCTGTAACCTCTTTGCAATTTATCTATAAATCTATAACTATTGTAAAATTAAGCAAAAAAATAATAAAAGTTGATGTAATTGACAGAACAGCTGTTTAAATTTCTATCTTGGTAATTTTCTCTCCATGCTTTAATTTAGATTTGTTTTGACTTTCTCAGATTTTCAGAAGGAGCTACATTAGATGGCTTGGGGCAGCTTGGGTTGGGAGCAGCTGAATGCTTGTCCTGTGACATTTCGGTCAAATGGGAGAAATTGACAGATAGGAACAAATGAGGAAGAGCTCTGTCCAGGACTCTCTCAGGAATAGGTGAAAAGTATCCTTCCAACAAGAACTGAGGAAAATTCCTCCCTGAATTGAAATGTACTGACCAATGTAATTCAATCTATGTCAAAGATAATCTTAAAAGAAATGTCATACAGTGTGTATATCCCCATTTTCCCTAAGTATATTTTCAGGGTAAACTTGCCAAATCTTGCCTTTATTTTTTAAATAATATTTTTTATTCAAAAAGTAATATATATATATATATATATTTGATTTAGAAAATGTAACAATAACAAAATTTGAAAAAAAAATCAGTGTGGTCAATAGAGAAACAAAAACTGCTAGTATCATGCTGTGTTCCTTCTAGTTTAAATAAAGTCATGCTTTATAGAAATCTCAGTTCAATTATTGAAAAATATAAATTCTGAAAACATTTTTCTAAAATAAGTGATTGTACTTTATCTCTGGGGATTTTTTTCCTTCAGCTGCTTCTCACCAAACTTGAAAAAAAAAAAAATCGTCATTGTTGTGTCTTTGTTAAACATGAAAACATGTCTTCGGTTCTAGTTCCCAGGAGGTGTGCTGCATTCTAGCACATTTCTTGTGTGCCCCCTCTCCTCCTTTTCTGCCCCTTTCTGTGCTCTGCAGTCGCATCAGAGGAGCAAAGGAGTCTGGGAGGAGCTCAGAGATGCTCCTATAAAATACCGAGAAGGGAGAATTAGGGGGAAAGAATTAGGGTATACTAAATGCCTGCCAAATGTGACCTCACAAAGGTCAGAAACAGAGTTTGCATTTGATAGACACTCTCTGTAACTCTCCTGCTGCCGCTGCCTCTCCACCCACCTTTCACATCAGCTGCCCTAAGCCTTTGTGGCTTTCCTGCCTCCTCCTTGAAGATGGATGACTAAGAACCATTTGCAATAGGTTCAGTTAGGTTTTGATCCTCGGAATGAGAGCTGGACTAGAAATCAGATGACCCGATGAAGAACCAGGGCTTACTAGCACCCGCATTTCAATTCTGACTCTAACGTTTAGTATTTGGTCATTGTGGCATAAATTACATAACTTTGCTATATGAACCTTAATTTTTTATGCGTCATGCAAATACTGAATTGTCCACCTCTTGGAGCTGTTGTATGCATAAAGTAAGATAATATATTCAGTACCTGGTGATTACAGACACCTACTGGTTACTGCACAGTTCCTTTTCTCACCTGGCCTGCATTTCCCTTCATTTTTGCCCCAGCTCCACTTATTGCCCCAGGCTCCCTGATGCCTTCTCCCACTGAAGTTATAATGATAAGGAGGCAAATTCTACTTCTAATATCATTTGGAGGTGGGGCAGACATTCTTTGGGTTTTGCTTTTTAAAAAAAAAAAAAACTTTGGTCTTTGATGATTTTGTTTTCAGTCTGTTTCGAGGTATAAAATACATGTTTTAGTTATTTTTCTGTTATAGAGATTTAAGAGAAGGAATTGTAGCATGACCATCGTCCCAGAGTGTGGGAGGGTGATTTTACACTCTCTCTCTCTCTCTCTCACTGGTGAGTGCATGTGCTAGACAGCAAGAAGAAAAAAGAGGAGGAGTGAATAGAAAACATGAGAACTTACCCTTTCAGAAAACCAAGGACAGTAGCTCTAAATTAAAAACAACTTTCAGGTGCTGATGGTCAAGGACAGCTATCATTCTTGCCCCAGCTCCAAAGTCATGCCAGTCATACCAGCAACCCTGAACGGAGCTTTGACAGGAGAAGATGCCCCATCGCCTGTGCTCCTGGACCTCTGCAGAGTCTGCTTGGAGTGTGACCTACATCATATTAAAAACCAGTTTGTGCCCAGGATGACATCATCCCACTAGGGGTCTGTGGGTTAAGGGCAAGAAGCCATGAAGCTTCCTTTCGTTTAAGCTATGGGCTTCGCCACCTCATAGTGTTTACATTTTTAATAGGTGATGAGAGAATTTGCAACAGTCTGTGTACATCTTTACCCAAAGATGGAATGATCTGAGGAGACCCTGGCTTTATATGAATAGTTACCGTTCATGCCCCTGTGCCTATTCATCACTGGAGAAGTCTGAGCTCATGTCTGCTTCTTAACACACAAAGAGTCTATAAATTCAACGATGGTCAAACTGCTCTTCTAGATCATTAAATTATATGGTGGGATTTTATCATACAAAACTTGGCCTTGGAAATTCATCATTTTGAAGAAAGATTACTGCTATATGTAACCCTACAATTACTCCCAAATACTCGACTCAGAGAGAAATGCAATATTTGCTCTAACAGAAAACAGTGACAAACAGAATTCACTTTCTATTATTTTATATGTGACAATGGTCTTATCTTTCATTATGAGAATGAAGATAAAGGGTTTAAATTAATTAAAATTTGTAAGTATATTAAAGAAGCTTGAGGCTATGTTGCTGGAAGGCTGATAAAATAATTAGTCTGGAAACAACAAAAGATAGCTTGTTTTTTACCCAATTCTAACGTACTGCAAAAAGCTTTGCACAGCAAAGGCAAAGCCACAGTGTTTTTGTTTTCTGTTTTTTTTGTTTTGTTTTGTTTTGTCTTGTTTTCTGTTTTTGTTTGTTTGTTTGTTTTTTTAAGAGAGATTTTTGTTATAGAGCATGTGCACTTGCCAGAGAGACAGAAAGACACAGAGAGGCAGAAAGCAAGAAATCACCCAGCAGAGAGGCTGGCCATGCCTCAATTCCTTCTCTTGGGATTTTGGGCATGCACACACATGTGCCTGGTGTGAGTTTTAAACCACCAGGTCCAGGATGCAAACAGTAGTCAACTACGAACCATGGGAGTACAGTCACTGTTTCAGTTTTAACCCAGCAACACTTAGTGACAGGATTATATTCTGAGAGATGTGTTATTAAAGAATGTTGTCATTGTGTAAACACCATGGAGTATAATTTTACAGAGCTGGATGATACAGTTCACTATGCACCTAAGCTATTAGGTTGTTGGAAAAGTCAAGATGTATTTTTTTCGTCTTTTTCAAAGCACAAATGCGTCATGACTTTCCTGACAGCCCAATCTATGGTGCAATCTTGTGGGACTGGTGTAGTGTATGTGTTCCACTGTTGATTGAAACATCATTATGCAATGCATAACTGTATTTTCAACTTGTCCTTTGAATATGCTACAAGAACTCATGATCACAAAAATCCTGAATTCTAAAGGGGATCAAAGTAGTTATGTGGGTTGGCTTCAAAGGTATAGATAAGATTGACCTGAAACTGTCCCAATATCTGAAGAACTCCAGGGATGGAGACTCTATTTCATCCCTTAGTAGAGTGATCACTAGTTACAAGATTTTATTAATAGAGCGAATCTAATCCCACAGCAAAAACTCATTTTAGTTACTCTAATTGCTCATGGTGGATACGGATCATTGTCTACACTGGATTAATCAAGTGACTTATACTATACTGTTTGCCATCTATGGCTATTAACAGAAGACGACAAAAAAATGTCCAGTCCACACCTGGCTGGTTAGAAATAGTTGAAGTCCTGGGACTAGCAGGTGACGTGGCCACTTCCACGTGGCCAATCGTGGTTCAAGTCCCGGACCTGGTGGCTTGCTTTCTCACTTTCCCTCTCTGTGTGTCTCTCTCTCTCTGGTCAAATAAAAATAAATAAATGCATAAATAAAGTTAAATAAATTAATTTTAAAAAAAGAAATAGTTGGACTCCAGAAAGCTTCGCAAGGCATATAAGAATCTTTAGAATCTGGTCTCACTCTCCAATGATTCAGCCACATTAGGTTTTCCCCTTTCTCTAGAAATGTTAGGTACTTTCTCATCTCTTAATAGTTGTTTTGTTGTGTTTCCTGCCTCCCACCCCTACTCATCTCCCTTGGTTGGTGAATTCCTCTTCCTTTGTCAATTCAAACCACTTAAGGCACTTTGAGCAACTTTCTCCATTTTTCTAACCACTACCCTGGCCCAGTAGAAGACATGGCTGCTTATACCTTCCAAAGCATATTACTCAGTATCTAGTTTCTTCTCTCTGCTCTTAAGGTACTTGGCATAGAAGATAAACTCTCTGAGCATAGGTTCCATCTTTGTCTTATTCACTACTACAATTTGAAGGGCAAACAAAACACACCTGAGTGATGTGTTTATTGAGTGCAACAAATAAATACACTCCATAAATACTGGCCACTTCAGTTCACGTAGATACTATTGCACCTATGTAAAACACCTAGCATATCATATCTTTCATTTTTTTTATTCCCCCATAGAATGTGTGCATTTACCTGAGAGAGACAGAGAGAGGAAAAGTGAGAAATCACCTCCCTGGGAGGACGGCCATGCCACAACCCCTTTTCTTCCATTCTCCTCTCAGGATGTTAAGCACACATGCACATACATCTGGCATGATTTTTAAGCCACCAGGACTGGGAATCAAACTATGGTCCACCACGTGGGAGTCTAGTACCTTAGCCACCCTGCCACCTGCTGGCCCCCATAGCTATTTTAACATTATAAAGAATGAAAGCAGATACCATTTTCTGTTCTTTTGTGCTTTTCTTTTTCTTTCAACAGTCTATTGTTTCATTGTTGGGTGAAAAAAAATGAATGCATTTGTCAGGCCCTTGTGTAAGCATATTTCAAAAGAAACTTTATGGGGCTGGCATACAGCATGGTAAAGAGCACTGGACTCCACATGGCTGACCATGGTTTGAGTTCTGGCAGCTTAATTTCTCACTTTGCCTCTTTCTCTCTCTCTCTCTGTTCCTCTTTGGTCAAATGAAAATAAGTAAATAAAGTTAAATAAAGTAATTCTTTTTTAAAAAAGAAACTTTATGAAAACTTATGAAATTCCATCATTAGGAAATTTTTAAGTGATGGAAATCTTGTCTGATGGCTAGACAAGATTTTCACCTTAGTGATGTATGGCAGGGACTGACACTCACTGATGCTCCTTTTATTGCTATCCTGGGCCTTTTCCTTATTCCTCACTCTTACTCCTCTTCCTAGACAATGAATTTCATGTCTGCCTCTCTGGGTCAGACTGCCACTCTGAGTTTCTTATCTGTATTTCCAGTTGCTGAATCAATATTGCCATCTTTACTTTCTACCATGATGTCAAACTCCATGCATCCACAAGAGAACTCAGAATTGTCCCCCCGAAATTTAGCACTTTACACCTCAGGAAACAGTTCCATCTAACTCTACTTTTTCACACATCCATAGCCGATCAATCACTGCGTCCCAGTTCATCTACCAGCTAAACATCTCATGCCCGTTTTCACTCTTCCTCTCTAGTCTCACATCTACCGTCCTGGATCATGGTACAAGTCATAAATATCTTTTGCCTGGATTACAACCACAGCCCTCCCCCCTCCAGCTGGTCTTATTCTAGTTCAATTCTATCCTTTCTTTACAGTGAGACAAAAATGATACATTTATAATAAAATAAAATAAGGTCCAGCTGTGGTAACGAATGCTAGATAGCGCTGCATCCTTTCTGATGCTACTTCATCCCTTGCCACTCAATTTGCTGGAGAGAAACAGAGACAGAGAAAGAAAGAGAGAGAACACCTCTCATGGGGGATGGTCACTCAGCAATCCCTTGTCCTCTTTCTCTCCCTCATTTCAGGATTTGGGGCACACACACACATACATGCCCAGAGTGTTTCTCACACCACCAGGTCCAGGACTCAAACCACTTAGCTGGCCATGGGGTACCTGGCTACCTTAATGACCATGCCACCAGCTGGCTCTATTGTAAACTTTTAAATATGTATAACATTAAATATTTTGCTTGCTTGGATTCAGTGTGACTTTTGTTGCAGATAAATTTCTTCAGGTACACAGCTAGAAATTTAGATAGCTTGCCAATCCCCTGTCATGGGATACAAGCCCCAAATCTTTTAATGCCCTAAGTCAGAAGTTAAGTTTTTCTGACTGTACAACTCAGTGTCTAAGGGATCAAGTCCCCTCAGAAACGTCAGAAGCATAATGGAACTCAACAATAAAAAGAAGATGCCAGCAGAAGAGAAAGCTTCATTGCATTGGCTGGAAGGCAAGAATAAGGCTCATTTTTCAGTGATAGAGTAAAATGAATAGAAGTCTACTGGTGAAAAAAGAGTTAGAGGCACGGGGTGAGAACTTTTACCAGCTGTGGGAAATGACAGTATTGGTGTAGGTGACCTTTAGTTTTTTATTCCAACAATAAAATTAAAAGACTCTACCAAACATATGTTTCTATTCAATAGTATATTTTATTGCAGGAAATAGTAGGCTTTTTATGAGTCCATATCCCTCTCGTTTTATGCTGTGAATGCTTTATCATTTTTCTGTCTTGTCTTGGGGGTGCTGACGATGTGATCGCTTTCATCATACAAAGCCTGTATCATCTGATGCTGGGCTAGAATCCCTCTGATTGAGAATGGATCAACTGTGTTGAGTTTTTTTATATTGAGTTCTCATATTTAACCTTATTTTATTACCACAATAAACCTTTAAAGGAGATACTCTTATTTGTTCCCATTTTAGAGAGAGTCTATTTCAGTTTATCTGATAGGTGCATAAGCAGGAGTTTAAACTAAGACTTCAGAAACTTGAAGTTAGACATCTGAATGGATCTTAGATTTCTTAAGCTTAGTAGCTAGAAGAGGAACTAAAAGAGGATCCCCTGAGAGTTCAATGTGCATCTTATACCACACTGTGGACACATCAGTCTTCTTGACAGTCACACAATCCAGACTCATTAATAGCATCATTTGGGCTTGAGAACATAAAGCAGTACAGCGTAGACTAAGAATCTGAGGTCTGGAAGAGGCATGAGATGAGGTTACTCACTGGGTTACTGCCCAAAAGAATTGTTTCAGTTTACAGTAAACACGCTGAGCTGTAAATAGTTAAGATGTTAACCCCACTCTTTTTTTCTATTTATTACATTTTATCATTGTACATCTTTACAGCATATAATATGGTTTTTCAAAGCATACATGCATTGCATGTCAATCAAGTCAAAGATATTACCATATACATCATCCTCAAAGGATAACTGCCCATTCTTGTGTCTATTAAATGTACTTTTCCCCCCAGAGCCCCTCCTCACTCCCCACTATCCATCCCCTCCTATATAGTCTCTGTTATATACACTTGTTGACTTTGCTATTATATCTTCCAGTCTTTCAGTTTCTGCCATAAAGTGCAAACATTCAGTATATATTCAGCAGGGACATGCAATGTCAGTCTTCCATAGTCTGCTTTGCTTTGATTAGCATTAAATCTTCTATGTTCATCCACTTTGTATCAAATGACAGAGTCTCACTGTTTTTTTTTTATGGCTGAGTAGTATCCCATAGTGTATATGTGCCACATTTTTTTCAATCCAGTCATCCATTCATTGGCTTTCAGACTGATTCCATGTCTTACAATTGTGAATAATGCTGCAATAAACAAGGATGTGTAAGGGTCCCACTCTTTCTTTACAGCAATGTTCTGGAATTTATGATATAAAGAATAAGGTATGGTCAATCAGTTGCCTGTATTATTTTAAATGGATCAATGTGAGTTCTTGACAAATGGTTTGTAACCTCCCTTCTCCTTGCCCTTCTGTTTTAGCCTTCTTGGTGGCCATTTTCATTGTGTACATTTTAGGCACATTAATCTGCACTAATATCAGGTAACTGGAATTTTTGTCACCAAGATGAATCATCCTAAACTTTTGGTTCAAAGAAGTCATTTTAATTTCATTTAATATGTCATACCCCCAGTTTTCCATTTTTAAATTGACAAGCTAATAGAGGAAAGAGATTTAGAGGATTTTTTCTCCTGAGAACACAGAGGGAGTAAGTGGCAGAGGTGGGATTTGAATTGTGGGCTATGCCTTTCAAAATATCAACTACTTCCTTCTACTTGTCCAAAATTTAAAACTATGTATTTATTTTTTAAGTTTTGCTATAGGTTGCATGTGCCCACTGGAGAGAGACAAATTGACAGAGAGAGAGAGAGGTACTCACTGGAGAGAGAGACAGACTGACAGAGAGGAAAAGTAAGAAATCATCCACCCAGAGAGAATAGCTATGCCTCAATTCATTTTCCTCTTATGATTTTGGGCATGAATGCATATGCTCCTGGTGTAATATTTAATCCACCAGGTCTAGGACTCGAACTGTGAGGTCAGTCACATGGGATCCAGCCTCCTTAATCTCCATACAACCTGCTAGCCCCAAAATTGTAATTTTTGAAATAAGCCAGACACAAAATTACAAATATTGTATGATTCTGCTATAAGAGCTATCTAGAACAGTCAAATTCAGAGACAGAAAATAGAATGGTGGCTGCCAGGGGCTGGAGGGAATGGGAAATGGGGAGTTACTATTCCATAGGTATAAATTTGCAGTTGGAGAAAAGTATTCTGAGGGTACATAGTTCGAATCTTTGATCTGGCAGCTTGAAAGTCATGCCAGGCACCTGTGTGCCCAAAATCCCAAGAGGTGGATGGAGGAGAAAGGATTGTAGTGCGGCCATCACTCCTCGGGGGTGATTTCTTATATTCTCTCTATCTGTCTCCAGCAAGTGCACATGCCCCATAGCAAACACCAAAAAAAAAAAAAAAAAAAAAAAGGTCATCCAAAAAGGAGATTAATATGCCAAATTAAGTCCAGAGAACTAAAAAGGAAGACAGGGTGATTGACAGCCTGTTTACCAGTTACTTCCTGTTAATGTGAGATTGACCTTCATAAAGACATTTATTCTCATAGTATAAACTTGCACCAGATTCCTGCAGGGCTGGCCACACACCTTGCAGACACAAAGAACTATCATTCCACTGCCAATAACTGCTCCAGATAGCTTCTGTTAATGAACTCTACCCGATCCCGTCCGTTCACCCATCTCCCTAAGACCTTCTGCTGTTATCTTTGGCCACTGCGAATTCTTTGCAAACAACTTACTTGTTATTATTCTTCTTTTTACTAGTTTAGAAGAAGGTTATTTCCTCAGAGCCTGTGGATATGTCCGGCTGCACCTTCCCTCTGGCCCTGCTTCCAGTGAAACCTGAATATGTGCCCCCGGGGGGTTTGACTCAGTCCATGCCAGCTATGTGAGACCAATAAACTCCCTTTTCCTTATTAACTTTCGCTTTGCAGTTGTCCTTTTCCTCTCAACAGTACTTAATGCTACTGTACTGTATACTTAAAGATGGTTTAAACAAGAGTCAGCAGGTGGCATGGTGTTTAAAGGCACTGGATTCCCACATCATTGATGGCGGATTCGAGTCCTGGACCTGGCAGCTTACTTTCTCACTTTCCCTTTCTCTTTCTCACTCTCTCTCTGGTCACATTAAAAAATAACAATAACAAATGGATTTAAATAAATAAATAAATAGTTCTTTTTTTAAAAAAAAGAAAAAGATGGTTGAAATAGCAAACTTTATGTTATGTATATTTTGCTGCAATAAAAAAAATGTGATTTTTTCAATATCGGTTTAATAGTAAGCTGAGAAATGGTTTGTGAAGGCCAAGGACATGAGCCACAACATTTGAGAGTCAGAAGAAATTACATGGCATTTTGCCTCAGAGAGAGGGCCAAATAAACACATTTATCTTTCCCATCTCAGATCTTGTTATTCTATTATTTTTATTATAAAAGCTTTCTAGAGGCATTTTTCCCCTCTAAAAGGCTGATTAAGAATCTCCCTTTTGAAAAAAAAGAAACAGTTATTCTCCAATTACTAAAACTGAAGGTGCCATAAAAAGCAAAATGTGAAGTGTTTGGAGAAAAATGAGTGTGCAGAACACGGTCCCTAACTTGGCTATGTGAAACATTCTTCATTTAAATGAGCTGGTGTAACCCTGAAGGGGAACGCCAGTGAGACTTTCTTGAAAAGCAGATATTGTAAGAAAAAGACGTGGTGAGCCAAAAAAAAAAAAAATGCAGAAGAAGAGCTGTGTGGAGCAGTGAATGCAAATAGAGACCTAACTACAACAAATATATATTACTTTCATATATTCCCAGGTAGGGGTGGTGAGGGAGCAGATGGATGGAAATTCTTTTATTTTTGCTTTCTGATTTTCTTTTGGTTCTACTTCCAGTGGGGTCACTCAGCTCCAATTAACTCTGGCTGCCAAGGTCATGAGACAGCAGGTTTTTGAGTCAAGTAGCACCAAGCCCACTTTGACTAAGTTTAGCTGAAAAAGAGTATATTTGAAGGAGCAGATTGACTGTCTGTACTCTGGGTCTGGACAGGTCCCTTGCTTGTTAAAACACTCCTCTTATGGTAAGTCACAGAATGGAGTAGTTTTACAGTACTTACATCTGGTATTTGTGAAGTCAACAATAACTATAGTAAGAAGTAATTTTTTTTTTTTTGGAGAGATTTTCACTGTAGGGCGCGTGCGCTCGCCAGACAGACAGAGAAGGACGGAGAGACAGAAAGCGAGAAATCACCCCCCAGGGGGGATGGTCACGCCGCAATCCCTTCTCCTCCATTCTCCTCTCGGGATCTTGGGCACGCACGCACACGCGCCCGGCGTGAGTTTTAAGTCACCGGGTCCGGGACATGAACCGTGGTCGACTACGTGGGAGTCCAGTGACATAGCCATTACGCTAACTGCTGGTTCCCAGTAATTTTTTTTTTAAGAGAGATTTTTGCTACAGGATGTGTGCCTACAGAGAGACAGAGAGAAACAGAAAGTGAGAAATCACCCTCCCCCTGGGGGGATGGCCACGCTGCAATCCCTTCTCCTCTGTTCTCTTCTCGGGATTTTGGGCATGCATGCACACATGCCCAGCATGAAGTTTAAAGCCACTGGGTCCAGGACTTGAACTGCAGTCCATTATATGGGAGTCCAGCAACATAACCATCATGCCATCTGCTGGTCCCAGAAGTTGTAACTATTAATAACTATTGCTTTGAAAAGACATAAGTGAAAGCTTGCTTTATTTGGAATGTCCCAGACACTGTTCAATGGGACAAAAAGAGTTGCTTCACTTGAATATTAGTTTAAGGATAAAGAAGGTCAAAATAGGCTAACAGAAAAAGAATCTCATTGGGCAAAAGTGAATCAATTCTTATTTTGTGGGTTTAAATCAAGCTTGCACACATGTTGTGGTTGTAGCTGAACAGTGTTCAGGTATCTGTGAGCACTTAGAGTTGTTAATCTGTGCATGTTACCCACCCTAAATGGATCTGTCACCTGATGCACAGCAAAGCCAGAATACGAAAATGCCAGAGTAGTAGAGGAGAAAAAGGAAGGCTTTATTGCAAAGTACTGAGCAAAAAGGATGATAGATAATTCTCAAATTTGTCTCCCTTAAATATAAAAAGGTAGGGACTTTTGTAGAAGATTCATTCTCATCCAAGATTTTAATCAGGTTTTCCACAGACACGAAGGACTGAATCTAGTGTAGTATTGGTTAATTAACCAATACCATGGATCCATGGATTCCCAAAGTTTTCCATGCAAATGAAGGACTGGAACCCTTTTGGCTCTGATCTACTGACCTGAGTCACAGCCTCACTGACTTCTCCCTGAAAATGGAGTCAGTCTTATGTCACTCAGCCTTGCAGGCAAACTTAGGCAACTAAGTTAGTACTAGATCCTTCTTAGACAGCCACCATTCAAAAAAAGAAAAGAATAAAATAATAATAAGAAGAAGAACTTTTGGGATAACAGTCAGGAGCAACATGGCAGGTTGAGGGTAAGTATTTCTTCTAAAAACAATGAGGACAAGCTAGGTAAGCCAAAGTAGGCTACAGATCAGTAGGAAAGCAAGTGAAATTTCAATCAATCTACTTCAATTCAGTCCCTGGTTTCACAGGCATTATTTCCATAGATTAGGTTGTATGGTGTTTGTGGAGGCAGCGGAGACTGTACAAAGAGATTTACTATTCTGTGCTTGGCGGCGAAGACATGAAGAGTGGGTTTGGGGAATACGGTGGGGCCTTTCTGGGGAAGTGGATAAGCCTGGGGTTATCTTTTTTTGTGATGATCTTGGACAGAGGTTCTGTGCTTTGAGGGGAGGTAAGGCAGGTAGAAGACTAAGATAAAACACTTTTCTCCAAGAATCCATTGAGACTTGGGACTTGCTCCTGATCCAGGTGACAAAATGTGACACAGAATTGGAGAAGAGATAGTCTCCTTTTTGGAATGCATCTTGACTCTGGTATAGCCGGAATGAAAGGGAAGAAACTGTAGTTTGAGATGGTGACTTTGGAAGACATGAAAGGATGGCCCTTTGGGTTGTTAGGAAAGTCTAGATGCATTTTTGCATAGAAAAACTATGTCATGACTTTCCCAATGACCTAATAGCCTGGAAGTAAGTTTTCCCAAGAAAGAACCTAAGTTCTCTGGAAGTGACACCAGCAGGAGGCCTAGGACAGAACCCAGAAGATGATTTGTGAGTGTTTGTGGAGCAATCTGAGGATGGTCCAGAAATGATGAGGAGGGATTGGGAGATGGAGGTCCTGCCTCTTGTAGGCAGGCACCTCACACCAGGCAAGGGTGGATTATTCCATTGTAATATTCCACAACCAGTGGTGCCCATGAATATGCTGGTTGCCTCTCTGCTTTCTAACCAGGACTTTGTATGCCATACATGAATTCCCTATTTCTACTCATAGTCCTTTTCCAATTTTATATAAATATGATATAGAAAACTCTCTTCCTAACAAATGTCTAGACTTATCAAAGCGTATTAGCCTCAACAAAATTCAATGTCAGAGAGTTCTCTAACACACAATGGTTCTGTGTTGTTCTCCCAACTAACATCTTTTCTGACCTTCCCTGCATACCCTACACAGATACGGTGATTCCAGTTTACAGATGAGAGAAAATGGCAAGGAAATTAACATTTATTATGAACGGAATGGTAGCATAGTGGTACTGAAACGCTCTACAGTTCTAGTCTACACGGCAAAGGTCCTGGGCTTACATCACTGTATATATTGGGCATGTATATGCATGTGTGTACATGTATACCCATGGTGATCAAGGCTGCTTGAGACTGGGGATAGGAGACGGAGTGAAGACTCTGTCGGGAGGTGGTGCCCCATTTGTCTCTCTCTCTAGAAAGAAAGAAAGAAATTTCGAAAGAGAGAATTGGATGTATTCTCGGCACTGTATCAGAAATTTAACTTGCTTTTTTTCATTCAAATCTCATGTCTGTCTTTTTTTTTTTGGAGAGATTTTCGCTACAGAGCGCGTGCACGCGCCAGACAGACAGAGAGAGACATAGAGACAGAAAGCGAGAAATCACCCCCCAGGGGGGATGGTCACGCCGCAATCCCTTCTCCTCCATTCTCCTCTCGGGATCTTGGGCACACACACACACACACGCCCGGCGTGAGTTTTTTAAGTCACCGGGTCTGGGACCCGAACCGCGGTCGACTACATGGGAGTCCAGCGACATAGCCATTACGCTAACTGCTGGTTCCCAATAAATCCATTATTTTTTAAAAAATAGACATTCAGTTTGCTCATGGATTCAGAGGTCCAAGACAAAGGGAACGCATCAGATGAGGGTCTTCTGGTGGGGAGTTCCAAGGCAGCACAGGGCATTCCATGGGGAGAAAGACCAAGAACAAAGCAGGTGTGTTTTTGTCTGCTAAAAGACAGTCTACTTTGCAAAAGGAGCTCAAGGTAGGCCATAGAGAGAGAGGCACAGAGAAGGCCGGGTGTGTTCAGAGACAGTGTGAAATGAGACTGGAGGTGTCTACCCAGTGCCATGGGTAGTCTTTGCACCTGTTCCCCCACAGGGCATTACTACAGACATATTCTCAATTTCTGCTTTGTGGTTTGCTTAGCTCTCTCCCAGCTCTTCAAGGACATCCTGACACCTGATCTTCCATGAGGTTAGGTGGAGAGGTTGCCTTTCCAGAACCAACTTCCAGCTGCCATAATAAGTAAGCTCCAAACCGTTTCTTAACCCTGTTATTTCAAGTTTTGTGAACTCCTCCCTCTTCTGACTCCCCTTCTGGGCTGGTGTTAAATGTTCTTGTCAAAAGCAACTATTTACAGGCCATTAACAACAGAACGGATGATTAGGCTCTTTCCAAGTCTGATGAATAATGCATGCCACCAGTCAGTGGTTTTACCACCCAGTTCAGGGCTCTTCCCAGGGAATGTGTCATTGAAATGTGCTCTTCGTTTTCTGAGATCTGAATAATTTGAAGAGGTAATTGCATTTCAGTGTGTGGAGGAAAAACATTCTTGGGAACGCTCTACTCTCTTGGGCAAAAGCAAACGAAAGGGAAGCATGTACACTTTGGTTTCCTTCCTTCAGACTTTCTCTTTTCCTTCTTCCTTCCATTCTCCCCCATTCCTCTGTTCCTTCACAGCAACAGAGCACTCAGGACGTTTATCTAGAAGGTCCGGTGCAACTGTACAACTTGTTTTTTGCTGTTAACCGATGCCTGGATGTGCTGCATTGCATTCCATCAGTGCCTAGATGAATCATTGCATTACCATTTAAACTCTAGCCATGCTTTCTCTCTAGTTTCCTTTTGAAAAATAAGCCTTGTACAAAGGAACTATAATCATAGGACTAAGTACTATTGTGTGACTTGGGGGTATTTTAGGGGGCTGTATACTGTACATCTATAGCAAACACATACATTCCTTTTTTTAGTTGTTGGAGGGCATGCATGCTTGCTCACCAGAGAGAGGACTGTGAGAAAGCACACCCCAAAGGAACATGGTCACACCAGAATCCCTTCTCCTCCCCCTCTCCAATCTGTCAGGATTTGAGGCAAAAATCCATACTTCCCAGGATATTTTTCAAGCCTCCAGGACTGGGAAGTGAACTGTTAATAACCACATGAGATCTGGCTTCACTTTACCACCCAGCTACACGGATGACCCAAGTGCATACATTTTAAAGTTTGTCTGGGTGTTTATTTGGTAAGATCTATCAGTTTGCAGAGATTTTTAGAGGGAAATATCACCCTCACATGCAGAGGTGAGATGCACAAAGCTATTCAAAAAAAAAAAAGAGGTGTTGAGGGAAGATGAGTCTTAAGACCACTAGTGTACAGATTATTTAGACTGTCCTAGTGTACCTGACACATGACTAGCTATTGACGTCCTCTTCTTCCTGAGCATCCAGAGTCTACTCTACGTGGATCTTTGCCTACATCTCAGACCTTTTCCACTCAGTCTATTTTATAGACTTACTAACCTCCTTAATGCCCGATCTAAGTATGCAGAGGGTCTGCACTGCCAGAACCACATAACTCTGTTTGTGGCTAAAGTTTGGTTATAAATGTGACTTCACCCTTCTTGTTAGGCTCTATGCTATACTTTCTTAGAGATAGGACTTCTGTCTGTTTGATTTTGTAATATTATAAAGGGATTGTCTCATTTGAACATGTATGTGGTGCACATGATGACCAGAGGCGCAAGATAGAAAGTTCTAGAAGCCATAATTTTTTAGTTCCCTTTCTCACCATTACTAGGATTAGGTGGGTTCTGACAAAAGATATTGGCCAAAAGATGACCAGCTCAACTGGGTGATTGTTGCTATTTCTCTGTTTAATGTCCAACCACCACCAACAGCAAGAATGAAATGTTCACATCTCAGGATCCTACCTTCTCTAGTTATCTCCTTAGGAAACATCCCTCCCTCTGCGTGTGCCCTGTGGCACTGCGGAGTCAAGGGCGCAAACTATTTTTGCAGGGCACAGATCAATACCATTAACAGGTAATCGTCGATTGTCTTTTATGACCCCTAACCTGTCCTGATACCCAGAGAAACCTGGGCACAAGACCAATGCATTTACTGAAAACAAGGTCATGGTCTCAACACATTGGACACTGGTAAGTTGCACGTCTCCATCTGTATTTGGACATCTCTTACACTCAGCCTCACGTTCCCTCCGTCCACTTAACTGTCATAGTCATCACAGGGTTTGCACAGCAGCCATATATTCAGCCATATATTTCGAAGTAGTAATAGAATTCACAAATGCAAAGATGTTAATATTCATAGGGCAAACTTGATCAATGGGAGACTGGAGCAGACAGATGACTACAAGTGTTTTCCATGGCTCAGGTGAGCAAGTGTAAGGTGTTCTGTTAGGTGTTCTGTACAGCTCTGTAGAGAATAGGTATGACTGGTCCACCTCTGTCCACAGTGTGCACTCTTTATGGATACTGGTTTGCTTGTTTATTTGTCTGTCTCGGTTATCTAACAACCAAACACTGCTCCTTTTCTGGAGGATTCTTGATTGAGAGGCCTGGTGGGAAGCAGAGCTCCATCTTTCAAACAAGAAGCCAGTATCTTTCTTTGGCTGCCCTTGGCAGCTAGAACACAGTCATCTAGCTTAGGCTTGGCTAACTGGATGCCTTCACCTGGGATGGTGATTCTTAAGCCCCAAGAGCATAGATTTTGCTGTCCAAATATTCATAGAAGAAGTGGTAGAGTCAAGAGATCAGCTGACTGGCTAGGTCAGTCTGTTCCTGAGGCCTTGCATGATTCCGATGTCCCATCTCCCTGCCTGTTTCCTAAGCCAGGTCTTCTAGCCTCTCTGCCTACCCAGTATTCTTCCGTTAATGATGTTCCAGTCAGACAGAACCTGTGTCTGTTGTTGTGACCAAAACACAGGGCCTTTTTCCCTTAAGTCTCATGATTCCTTTTGGCTTCGGGTTAAATTATACTTTCCGTGGCAGCCTGGCTCTTGACAGAGACATCTAGTTATCCTCTCTTCTGAGCTGTCTCTTTTTTTTTTTTTTTTTCTTTTTTTGGAGAGGTTTTTGCTATAGGGCGCGTGCGCTCGCCAGACAGACAGAGAGAGACATAGAGACAGAAAGCGAGAAATCACCCCCCAGGGGGGATGGCCATGCCGCAATCCCTTCTCCTTCATTCTCCTCTCAGGATCTTGGGCACGCACACACATGCGCCCAGTGTGAGTTTAAGTCACTGGGTCTGGGACACGAACCGCGGTCGACTATGTGGGAGTCCAGCAACATAGCCATTATGTTAACTGCTGGTCCCCTGAGCTGTCTCTTAAACAGTCTTCTAGACTCACTCAGTGTGCTCTGCTTCACTCTTCTCAATGCTCTGCGTCCTATCAAAAGCGCCTCCTTCTGAAACACAACAAGCACCACCCAGAGAAGTGCCTTGTCTATTAGCAAATGGTACTTCACCTCCCCCAGTGGCTTTTTGTTGTTTCTGTCCCTTTGCTACATGTACCTCTTGAATGCCAGATGATTTGGGGAAACTCTGTTTTGTCATCACTACCAAAGAAGTTTTGTGGTAAACCAGGTCATTCTTTTTTTTTTTTTTTTTCCAGTAGTGGTGAGTAAGTAAGAGCTATTTCATTTGTATCTTCTGTGTAGGAATCTTGAAAACAGATTGAGAAGACACTTGTGAAATATGTACAATCTTTGAAAGAAAGCAAAGGAGTAAGGAATAAGACATATATTTGCACTAGATCATGTTATGCCTCTTTGTTTCCATCTGATCAGAGGAGACAGTACCCTGTTTCTCAGAACAACTGTTTTGACAGCCTTTGTCTCTGCAAAGACTCCTTTATCCATTAGGGTGCTGGTACTGGATCCATTTGTGTCATTTGTGCGATGAAGCCAGATATTCAGACATGAATGGCTTCATCAGATATTTTGTGATCATTTCACTGCTGGTTCTCAGGTGATGAGCATGGATATTGGGGCTACCTTTTCCTACAACTCTAGGGCATGCTATTCATATCTTATTCTTTGCAAGGGACCCTCTGGAAGTTTGCCAATGCACAGGCAGCTCAGTTCTGGACAGTAACCCCTGTGGAGTAAGAAACATTAAATATATACATATTTTATATATGTATGTACGTATTATTAGAAATGAAGGAATGATTCCCTGGTTCCTTTGAGCGAAACCGCAGCAGGTGAGCAATTAATTCCCCACGGAAGCACCAAGTCTGTGCTGCTTTATAAGCAGCAAAGAAATATCTCATTTATATTCCACTTTCAGAGATAAGGAAAAGGTGTTTAAAGGCTATTTAGTCACTCTCTAGCACTTGAAACTTATGGATGGCTCTGTCAAAAGTGAAGATTTAAAAAATGAATAATAAAACCACTTTAGGAGATAACTACCAGTAATTTTTTTTGGCTCTTTTTCTGAGGTGAAAGGTGAAATATGAATTGATATCATAGATACAGAAAAGATACCAAATGATTGCCCAGTGTGTGGAGGGAGTGAAATCTGCTCTCAGTACCTTCATCTTTTGCAAAAAAAAAAAAAAAAAAGAAAATGACTGCTGGTGGCAATAGATTCCTTCCTTTGGAGCTCCTGCAGGAAGGGCCCATTGTTTCCACTGAAGCCCAGAAGACAGTTAGTCCTTTCTTTTTTTCTGTGGTTATTGATCAGTGACAAGCTGCCACCCACAGAAGCAGATGGTCTTTATCTTATAACAGGGCAGAGTTTTATGGGAGTCCTTAAATCGTAAGTTGATGGGATCCTCCTAGAGACTTCCATTCCTGTAGCCTGAGTGACCCTGACAGGGTTACCTTGGACGGGGGATAGCACAGATTTCAGTAATTAGAAGCTGCTAGAAGAACTGGAACAACTAGAGATTAATAATGGATTGCAGGACTGTCATCAAGAACTAAGGAAACATCAGAAATGAGCCTGGGGCTATTTTCTTAATCCATTCACAAGAAACCTATCCCCAGGCAACCTGCCTGTGGTATCCAATGTAAAAGATTCATAGCCTGTGGCCTACCAATTTCAGCACCTGAGATTCTTTTTTAAAAAAATTAATTTCATTTGAAATAGTTAATATACACATAATCCAAAGTTGAAAATATAAGAAATGCATAATTAAAAATCTATCTCATACTCCTATCCTCTAATGACACACTTTGCCTCCTCAGAAACTAGTTTTTTTTTTTTAATTTATTTAACTTTATTTATTCATTCCTTTATTTTTAATTTGACCAGACACACACACACACAAAAGGTGAAAAAACGAGTCACCAGGCCCAGGACTTGAACCGTGGTCAACCATGTGGGAGCATCCAGCGCCTTAACCACCACACCACTTGCTGGTCCCATAGCAACTAGTTTTTTGTGCATTCTTTGAGAGACATCTATAAATTGTACAAATACACAGATACGTTCTTCCTCCCAAGTTTAAAATAAAAATTATAGTAGTTACACTTGCCCTTGGATTATTTTTTAAAGATTTTTGTCACAGGATATGTGTGCTTGCCAGAGAGAGACAGAGACAGAGTGAGGGGAAAAGTGAAAAATTGCTCCCCCACCTCCCCAAGGAAAATGGCCACCCTGAAATCCCTTCCCTCCATTTTCTTCTTGGGATTTTGGGAATGCACACACACTTGCCAGTGTGATTTTCAAGCCACCGGGTCTGGGACTAGAGCAGAGATTGGCCATGTGGGAGTATACCTTAAGTACTATACCACCTGCTGGCCCAACCTTGGATTTCTTTAAACTAAACATTCTGTGGGAACAGTTTTAGATTTATAGTAAAGTTGCAAAGGTAATGCAAAGAATTTCTCCTTTTTTTTTTTTTTTTTTGGAGAGGTTTTTGCTATAGGGTGCATGCGCTCACCAGAAAGACAGAGAGAAATAGAGAGACAGAAAGAGAGAAATCACCTCCCAGGGGCGATGGCCACATCACAATCCCTTCTCCTCCACCCTCCTCTTGGGATCTTGGGCATGCACGCACACGTGCCTGGCGTGACTTTAAGCCACTGGATCCAGTACTTGAACCGCGGTCGACTACATGGGAGTCCAGCAACATAGCCATTACAGTAACTGCTGGTCCCAAGAATATCTATATTTCTTTACCCAGTTTTTCCTAATGTTAACACCTTTTAATAGTGTATTTGTCAAAACTAAGAAATTAAAAATCAGGGCCAGCTTTATAGCCTAGTGGTTAAGCGAGCTGTACCCCAAATGGCCCATCTCAGTGCGAGTCTTGACCCCAGCAGCATGAAAAATACATAGGACACATGTGCATACATGCCCAGCATCCTGACAGGCTAGAGAAATGAAGAAGGAATTGCAGTGTGACCACATATCATTCAGGGTACTAGCTCTCTCTCTCTCTTTCTGGCAAACATACATGCCCTCTGGCAATTAAAAAAAAAATCGGTGAATTACTATCCATGAAACTACAGATGTTATTTGGACATCATCAGTTTTTTCACTAACGTTCATTTTCTATTCCAAGATCCAATCTAGGATACCACATTACATTTAAACATAAATTCCTTCCATCACCCCTTCTTCCCACGTAGTTGGCCATGTGAAATCCCACCATGCCACTGACTGGCTCTCCCAGACTTGTTTAGTTTTATTTTATTTTATTTCTTAATTCTTTATTTATGTTAGAGAGATTTTTGCTATAGGGAACGTGTGCTCACCAGAGAGACAGAGAAAGACAGAGAGACAGAAAGCAAGAAACCATCCCCAGGGGGTTGGCCACACTGCAATCCCTTCTCCTTCATTCTCCTTTTGGGATTTTGAGCATACACCCACACGGGCCTGGAGTGAGTTCCAAGTCACCAGACTGCAAATTACAGTCGACTGACTACGTGGGAGTCCAGCAACATAACTGCTACACTGTCTGCTAGTCCCAGACTTGCTTTATTTCTTGTATTTCTTTTTAAAAACCCTTTTAAATATTACTCATACACTTTAAATGTGGATGTACTTTTAGAAGTTTACTGTCATATCTATATAGTTTGGAGAGTAATGATATAATGATTTTGCCAGTGCCCAATATACAATTTAAGAAACAATCTTGGAGCCAGTGGGTAGCATGGTGGTTAAGGCACTGGACTCTCACATGGTCAACCATGGTTCAAACCCCAGGCCTAGTGATTCGACTATCATGGAAGGCATGTGAGCATGTATGCTGAAAATCCAAAGAGGAGAATGGAGGAGGAGGGATTGCAGCATGGCCATACCCCCTGGGGGATGATTTCTCACTTTCTCCCTCTTTGCTTCTCTTTTCTCTGTAGCAAGAAAGACATACATCCTATGGTAAAAACCAACTAACTAACTAACTAAATAAATAAATAAATGTTGGGCTCTACTGGTATTGATGTATAGAACTTTTTTACTTATTTAAACGGCTAGATGAGATCTGACTGCACGGATACAACTAAATTCACATATCTGCTCCATTGTTGAAAAATACTTGTTCAGTGTAAAACATTTTTTCTCTGTGCTTACAAACAATGCTACTAAGAACGTTCTTGCATATGACTTAGGAGTGAAATTGCCATGTAGATAGTCGCTAGAGTTGAAATGTTCTCCCAACATTCATGTGTTAGTATTTGGTATGCTATTGTAATGATGTTGAAAGGTGATTAGGAAAATGGTGGACCCTCATGATTCAATATTGCTTGGTTTATAAAAAGAGGAAAGGAGACAGACAGAGACAATACCCTACTGTGTGTGCAATCCTGCCTCCCAACATAATATCCATCAGCAAGAAGACCCTCACCGAATACAGTCCCTGGACCTTGGGCCTTCAAACTATGAGCTGGCTAAACCTCTATTTTTATAAATTACCCAGTCAAGGAGTTCTATTATAAACAACAGATACACTAGAGCAATAAGTATGCATATTTTCTACCTTCTTTGGTAATGCAAATTATATGTAAAATAGTTGATTTATGTATTATACTGTAAGAGACACAGTGTGACTAACACTCAAACATCTCATAGGGCACACACTATGTGTCGCTTAGCAGTATAACATAACCTGGCTTCCTGTGTCATCATGTCAGGATAGTGAGTGTGAGTAAGGAGAGAGAGTGGGGCTTGGCCACCCTCAAATGTTTTTCATCTAATTATGTATTCCATCAGCATCCTGGACATGCATGTACACTTGACATGTCTGTCAAGCTACTGCACTGGGACCCAAACCTTGGCAGGTCAGTGGGATCTAGCTTCCACCACCTAGCACTTAACTACTGCACTATGGGGGCCTGCTGCATTTATTCTTAATCGCCATGTTCTATTGCTCAGATAAATGCTGCTCTATTTTAAATGGAATTTTAAAATTATTTTTTACTATTGAGAAAAATGCAATTGACCTTTGAAAATATTATGAAGCCAATTTAATATTTTTTTCCTTTTTACATAATTTTAATTACTATATAATAGTTACACATAGATACGTGATACAGTGTGCTTTTAAAATTTATTTTAATTAATTAATTTATTTTTACATTTTTCCACAATTACTTTACATATTAAAAAAATTTAGCTCATTAATTGGGAATTTTAATCATTTATATTTAGCTTTAAAATTTTTTTGTTTTAAATAACTATTTATTTTATTATTTATTTATTCATACATTGATTTTTAATTTGACCAGAGAGAGACAAAGGGTGAGAGTGACAGAGAGAGAAGTGAGAAAGCAAGCCACCAGGTCCAGGACTCGAACCCCAGTTGGCCATGTGGGAGTGTCCAGCGCCTTAACCACCATGCCACCTGCTGGTCCCCATAGCTTTAAAATTTTTAATTTATTATTATTATTTTTTATTTTGCTATAGGGCATATGTGCTTGCCAGAGAAAGAGAGAGAAAGTAAGAAAGCAAGCCACTGGGTCTGGGACTTGAACTGGGATTGGCCATGTGGGAATCAGAACCTTAACCACCACACCACTTACTGGCCCCTATACTTAGGTATTTTGTTTGTTTGTTTGTTTTAATTTTTGCAGTAGGGTGCATGTATTCACCAGAGAGAGACAGAGAGACAAGTAAGAAATCACTGCCTGGGGAGATGGCCATGACACAGTCTCTTTTCTTCCATTGTCCTCTTGGGATTTGAGGCACACACACACACACACACACACACACACACACACACGTGCCTGGTGTGTTTTTCAAGCTACCACTTCTAGAACTTGAACCGCAGAGTGAGCCACATGGGATCCAGTGCCTTAAGCATCACGCCACCCGCTATTCTTTAGGTATTTTTAGTGGTGGTTTCTCTATATACTAATCATATTGTTTTCCAATAATGACAGTTTTGTTTCTATTCAATCTCTGCATCGTTTGCTGCTTTTTTGTCTTACTAAATTATAGAAGGCCTTCAGTATTCTGTAAAATAGGGATATAATACAACTACTTTATTTTATACGATTATAAAGGGAGTGTTTTTAATTTTGCATCATTGGATAATAGGTTTGCTATAGATTTATTATGAATCCCTTCCATTTTTAGTTTGTATTAGTGGTTTTCAAGTTTTAGCAAAAACTCCTGCTATACCTATTAGATATATATATATACACCTATTATAGATGAAATATATCTTCTTAATATATATACATATACACACACATATATATACATATATGTATATATTTCTATCTTTTAAACTTTAGTGAGGGATTTTATATAATATTCAAATTATCTCTTGAATAGGTAAGAAAACTTTAATGTCATCTGGTCTATCACATAAAATTTATAATGATAATTTGACATTTTTAAGGGCTCTAATATAGTTCTACTTTTAAATATTTCCTCTTAGTGATTTAGATAAATAGGATGTCCACAGGCAGGAAAAAGAAAAAAAAAACTAGATCATTGTCTCTCACCATATACAAAAATTAATACAAAATTAAAGCCTTATATGTAAGACTCAAGACTATAAAATTAGTAGAAGAAAACATGAGCAAATGCTTCTGGATGTTAGTATAGGTAAATATTTTAAAATAAGACCTCAAGAGCACAAGCAACCAAAGTAAAAACAAAAAAATGATTACATTAAATGAAAATTATGTCAAATGAAGAAGAATTTTTAGAACAACAAAGTAAACAATCAACAATGTGAAGGTGGATTTTATTTCACGGGGATTCAAATTTCTCTCCATTGTTATTTGCTTTTATCATGAAGAACTTCTCTTAGTATTTCCTGTAAGATTCATATGTTATCAACACATTTTATTAGTTTTTGTTTTTGTTTTTGTTTTGTTTTGTTTTTGGAGAGGTTTTTGCTATAGGGCGTGTGTGCTCGCCAGAGAGAGACACAGAAAGCAAGAAATAACCCCCTAGGGGGGATGACCACGCAGCAATCCCTTTTCCTCTGTTCTTCTCTCGAGATCTTGGGCACACATGCACACGCACCAGGCGTGAGTTTTAAGTCACCGGGTCCGGGACGCGAACCGCGGTCGACTACATGGGAGTCCAGTGACATAGCCATTACGCTAACTGCTGGTCCCTGCATTTTATTAGTTTTTAATTTATCCCAAGATGTCTTCATTTGACCTTATTTTTTTTAATGTTATTTTGTTGGAAACAATATTTTTAGTTAAGAGTTTTTCATTTCCTTCAGCACTTTGGATATGTCATCCCACTGTCTCCTGGTCTCTATTGTTTTTGAATAAAAGTCATATGTTAATCTTATCAGGGGTGCTCTTATATGCAAAGAACCATTTCTCTCTTAATGTTTTCAAGATTTTCTCCTTGTTTTTGACTTTTAACCCTTTTATCACGAAGTGTCTAAGTGTGTATCTCCTTGCATTTACACTATTGGGTTGTTGGAAAAGCCATGACTTATTTTTTCTATGCAAAAATGTGTCCTGACTTTTCCAACAATTCAATACTTAGAGTTTACTGTACATTTTTGAGGTATAGGTAAATATTTGTTATCAACTTTCATTATTTTCAGTCATTATTTCTTTTAAATGTTTCTCTTCTCTTTCTGTAAATGTTTTTCCATGTACGTTAGTATCCTTAATGGTATCACACATTTCTCTAAATCTCTATGTGTTTTTTATATTTTTTCCACAGTGTATATGACAAAATCTCTAAAAATTTATCTTCAAATTTGCTCATTTTTTCCTTCATCTACTCAGGTAATAGTATTATATATCCATTTGCTAGCTGAGGCTTTATTGATGTAGGCATCCTAATGGATTGTTTTACTGACCCTCAAAAATAACCTATAAATGGAACCAGGATTTTGATAATAAATAAATGTGTAGAAAATTACTAAAGACATCTTTTGCTTCCGAAAATTTAGATAGTAAATCAAGCATGTCTGAGTGAAATTGGTTAGTCCTTCATCATGATCATAAGGCTATTACATAGAAAATCAAATGATCAGAACCAGGTTATGGTTCTGTAGAATTAAAATTAATTTTTTAAAGTGTGTAGGTTTATATATTTTTAAAGTCAACTATGTGGGGGGGAATTTAGTATATAAGACATTGACAATATTTAGTTAATAGTTTTTCCCACATGCAATGTTTAATTTACCATTTTTCAAATGGAAGAATTAAATACTAAAATAGCAGTTATATTTTAAGTCCTAAGTAAAAAGTGGGGCTTCAAAAAACAACTTGTATTTTAGAACAAAGACTGACATTTCTTTCTGTCTGTCTGTCTTTCTTTCTTTCTTTCTTTCTTTTTTTTTTTGAGAGGTTTTTGCTATTGGGCACATGTGCTTGCCAGAAAGAGAGAGAGAGAGAGACAGAGAGACAGAAAGCGAAATCACCCCCCATAGGGGATGGCCACGCTGCAATCCCTTCTCCATTTTCCTCTCAGGATCTTGGGTATGCACGTGCACATGCCTGATGTGAGTTTAAGCCACTGGGTTGACTACATGGGATTCCAGCGACATAGCCATTACGCTAACTGCTGGTCCCAAGACTGATATTTCTGAACCAATACATGGGATATTTGCCCTCTCAAAATCCCTATCCAGAAGCCAATCTTTAAATCTTATTTAGCTATTATTTACTTGTTTAAGATTAGATAATATCTAAATCTTAGAGAAACAGGTCAAGAACAACTAATATTTTACAGTGAATAAAACATTAGGGATTCTATTGTCTCCTGAAGGACAGAGAAGTATACTGATATTCATGTACATAATATATTGGTGATGAAAATATTAGCATATAATTTCTAAGCATCTAATCTGTGGTAGACTCCGTAATGAATGCTTTATTTATATTATTGTATGTAATCTTTTTAATAACCCTATGAAATATAAATTACCAGATAATTTTTTTTTTAATTTCAATAGATCCAATAAAGTATCCTAAGATCTTCTATCTTTCTCCATTTATCATGTTCACTCTATCAGCTTCCATTTCCTACTGTAAACCCTGCCTATTTGCAACAGGAAATTCTCCATACATTGGCTAGAACAGTCCATTTTAAAACATATACCCAAACACTTCAAACCTTTCAGTGGCTTATCATTGCTCTCAGAATAAAACTCCACATTGTTAGAGTCCATGAAGGCATCTATGGTCTGGTAACTGCATACTTCTCTGATCTCACCTCCTTCTGCTAAGTTCACTCACTATATTACAGCCATACTGGTGCTCTATACAACTTTCAAACATGTCATGCTGGTTCTCACCTCTTCCCTCTGTTTTGCCTGGAATGCACTTCTCAGATGGCCTCCTCAGTTGCTCCTTCTAATTATTTAGGTTTCTGCTCAATTATACTGGGTCATAAGAGCAATATTTTTCTTTGTCCTTCTGGTTAATTATCTCCAGCATGTAGAATATTTTTTTCACATGGCCAACAAGAGTACACAAGGGTTCTCCTTTCTCCACAGCCTCACCAGCACTTGACATTCTTTGTTTTATTGAAAATAGCCATTCTGACTAGGGTTAGGTGATACCTTATTGTGGTTTTGATTTGCATTGGTCTTATGATTAGCAATGCTGAATATTTTTTCTTTTTTTTTTGCCATTAGTATATCTTCCTTTGATAAAAAATGAAGAATGATAACTGTTGGTGAGGCTATGGAAAAAAGAGAATCATTGTGCATTATATGTGAAGATGGAATCTAGTATAGCCACTGTGGAAAACAGAGTGAAAATCCCTCAAGAATCTAAAATTACAATTACCTTTCAATCCAGTAATCCCATACTGGATATTTATCCAAGGATAGAAAAATCATCCTGTTGAAGAGCTATTTTTTGTGCACCTGTGTTTACTGTAGCATTATTCATAATAGCCAAGACATGGCATCAACCTTAGTGTCCAACAACCAATGAACAGATAAAGAAAATGTGGCACTTATACACAATAGAATACTTTTTTAGACATAAAGAATCCTTGTAATTAGCTGTCCTCTGTCCTTATAGTTTTGCCTTTTCCAGAAGGTCATATAATAAAATCATATTGAAATAGCCTTTTGGGTCTATTTGGCTTTGCTTTGTATGGTATTTTAAGATTCCGTCATCTTGTAGTATATACCAATAATCTGTTCTTTTTTATTGCTGGATAGTATACAATTGAATGAATATGACAAAATTTGTACCTTCAGCAATTGATAGACATTTGCACTATTTCTAGTTTTTAGCTATCATTATTACAACTGCTATCAATATTCATGTGCAATTCTATGAATGACCATAGCTTTTCATTTCTCTTGGATAAATATCTACAAGTGAGATTACTTGGCTATATATGCGTATGTTTAACTTTCTGAGAAACTGTCAAATTGTCTTCCAAAATGGCTCTACCAGTCTTTCAGTCAAACGAGATCATGGACACATACACTTGCACCTGACATTTATATGTTGATCCAGGAACCAAACCACAATCTTCCATATGGCTTCCAGCACTGCAGAATCTTGAGCTAAAGCTGTATCACTTTGGCTGGGCCTGTACCTATAGTTTGCTCAAAGCACTCTACTGTAATGGAAGGAGGCTGGAATAACAATAGATCTGCAAAAGTCACTTACAGTTGCCTTACATATAACTTGAGATGTACACTCATGTATACAGAGATTATAATGCCATTTAAGTACTCCCAAGTTTCCATTCTGACTTAGCACTCTTGTGAATGACCATGATTTAGGCACATGGTGGAATATAAGTGAAATTTTTTTTATTGGTTTCATTTTATTTTTTAAAATAAGCTTCACTAGAGCCAGCAGGTGGTATGGTGGTTAAGGCTCTGGACTCACAGACTGACTGTGGTTTGAGTCCCAGACTTTGCAGCTTGAAAATCATGCCAGGCACATATGCATGCATGCCCAAAATCCCAAGAGGAGAATGGAGAAGAAGTGATTGTGGTGTGGTCATCCCCACTGGGAGATGAATTCTCACTTTTCCTCTCACTGTCTGTCTGTCTCTTTCTGTTTTTCTCTCTCTGGCAAGCACACACACCCTATAATGAAAACCTAAAAAATAAGAGTAAGCTCCACTTTTAGAACAGTTTTGGGGGCCAGCAGGTGGCATGGTGGTTAAGTTGCTTGATCCCACATGGCCAACCATGGCTTGAGTCCCAGACCTGGAGGCTTGGTTTCTCTCTCTCTTCCTGTCTGTCTCTCTCTGGTGAGTGCACATGCCCTATTAAAAATTATTTTTTTAAAAGAACAGTTTTAGACTTATAGAAAAAAATTCCAAAAAGAATAGAGTTCTCATAAGCCCTACATCCAGTATCCCCTATTATGAACATCTTCCATTAGTATGGTACATTTGTCACAGTTAATAAACAAGTGTGGATACACTGTTAATGACTAATGTCCATACTTAATTCAAATTTCTTTTTTTAAACCTAATATTCTTTTTTGTTTACTGCTTATACTATAATTAAGAGAAATAAGTCTCTATCTGCTTGAAATATTCAAGAATAGTTCAGCTTTTCTTGAGAATAATATTTTATCTAATCATGAACCCCATGATGTTCATGGGCTTCATGGAAATGAACAAAAACTAGCAAGCATCTTGCAGGAGCTTAATACATGATTTAACCTCCTTTTAGTTTTTAAGCTTCTCCTTTTTCTTCTTTTCTCTTGTTGTGTCAGTATTGCATTAATCAAATTTCCAGGACATGTGATTGGAGAGCTAAACGTGTTTGGTTCGGGTGGGCTTTCTGGCCACATTAATGTGGTAATTATACGGAAAGACTAATTTTAAAGCGTGAAAGAGCATGGGTCTAGGAGTTTCGAAATCTCTTCCTGATCCTGTTACTAAGGTAGCTACGGGTGCTTAGTGTGTCACAGCACCTCTCCTAGTCTGGGTTTCCTCATTTGTAGGGATAAGAAGGACCAAATGATTCTGGTCACCATTCCCCTTTACAGTCCTAAGATGATAGAATGTGAGCTCACCTCTGCAATCCAGTGGTTTTCAAACTAGTACGTTTGTGAACAACACTGTAGCTTGTAATTTGGGTTTCCCAGTCCAGTAAAGGGAACCTTTTTTTGGTTTGGGTAGATGAGAGACTTGGAATTTTCTCTAGAGGGAGATGTTTTTCCTTTTGGTTTAGATGCCAGGTGGTATGTCTAGCCCACCAGGAAGTTAAGACTAGGATGGAAGGATCATTTGTTAGTTGGAACAACTTCCACAAGAAATGAAAGAAAAGTAAAAGGCAGAACGAATGACTAACCTTTGCCTTGCCCTCACAAGAAAAGCTGGTGAAATTTAGAAATATAGTCGTGTCTCTATTCACCCAGGCTCTCTACCTGAACCAACAACTATTCGTGAAACTTTCCACATTAAACTTTCAGTTCCAGTAAAGTTCATAGCAGCCTCTAAAACTGCATTCAGAGGTGACAACATAACATTCCTTTGGGTCTGATGCATAGAGGCTTAGAGTGCAAGGACTGAAAAGGGTTTCAGAGGGCAAGGGAGCATACAACCACATTTCTACCGGCCGCCCAACACCCAACGTAGGTTCATGATCCTGCCTGGATGCTTTATATGTATTAGTCCTTCTCCTTCCCAGAATCCAACAAAATAGGTGGTAAGTAGAAGAGAAAATGGAGACTCAAAACAGTGTAAATAGCTTTCCTAGTTTCGTTTGACACTTAATGGTACTGGTTTGAGTTGTTAACCCCAATCTGTCTGACTCCCCTAGTCAGTTGTGTTCATACCAGTTAACCTCTATCCTTGCTTCAAATCTGCCCTTGAGAAGCCTTCTTTGACCCTCCAGAGTCTATAAATCACTCCCTTTTCTGTAATTGTGTTGTTGCATGGATCACATAGTATTTTTATTTCTGTGTTCACATAATTTTCTCTTCTACAAGTCTGTGAATGTCTGTAGAACAGGGGCAGTGTTTAATTGGCCTCTAAATCCTTAGTGCTTGGCAGATGGTAGATGCCCAGAAAATATTTGTCCAGCCCAAGTCACACAATTTATTGGACACAGAGCCAGTACTAAGTCCAGACCTCTTGACTCCCAGTCCAGAATTATTTCACCACCACATTATTACTCTTACATTTTTAATCACATCCAACTTCCAGATTATCCTCCCTATATTAACCTCCTTGTTCCCTTACTTCAAACCATGCACATGATTTCTGTTAGACCAAGGAAGGTTTTCATCACAGGGACAAGGGCCTGTACTCACTGAGGTCTTACTGTTTGCCTGGCCCAGGCTCACTGTGTGTTCAGCCCTTTCTTGTATTCCATAAATTCTTTCACTTAATTCTGATAACTCTACATAAAGTCAGCACTGTTATCCACCCCATTTGATCAATGAGAAAGGCGAAGAACGGATAATAAGTACACCATGTTCCCACAGCTGGGATAAAAGTCCATGTAAGTATAGCTTTAGTTGGGCATGACTTGAAAGATGGAGCTCCCTCTTCAGGCTTGGGACAGACAGCAAGGAAAGTTGCCACAATAAAAAGTCTGAGGACCTAAAGATTTGTTTGTTTGGTTTTTTTAGAGATTTTTTTTTTTTAACAACATGATATGTGCACTTTCTGAGAGACAGAGACAGAGGGCAAGAAATCAATCCCCGGGGTGTGTGTGTAGGGGGGGGGGAGGATGGCCATGCCACAATCCCTCCCCTTCCATTCTCCTCTCAGGATTTTAGGCATGCATAGACACATGCCTGGTGTGAATTTCAAGCCACCAGATCGGGGACCTGAACCACAGTGGATCATGTGGGAGTCCAACACCTTAACCACTAGCCATCTGCTGTCCCAAAGTCTAAGGTTGTATTTCTTGATTGTGAGATAACAGATAAGGGGTGTGTGTGTATGTGTGTGTGAAATAACTGAGGTTCTTGGTCCTTTTGGAACATGAATAACACCAGGACCCAAGGGGGATTTAACTGAAGTCACCTACTTATTTTAATCCCTGTAAACTTTTACCCTTAGCTTTCGAAACAGGTTGCCTAGCATGTCCCATACTCAATCTGTGCACACTCTGGTTTCTTACAAGGTCAGGTGGAGGATAAGATTCAGAGCATTCCAGGGAGATTATGTTCAAAGTGCAAAACCTGAAAAAGCAATTGGTAAAGGCTTAGTTGCATTATGTGGAAGACGTTGCTGTTGTGGAGAGTCATACACAGCGACCTTTACAAGGTTTTGAAGCTTACATCACTTCATATGCTCCCCCACCCCCAGCCTTTTTATTCTCAGAGAGTCTGAATCCTTCCTGAAAATTAAAATATAATGTCACAATGGGTTGAGACAGAAAAGCATCAAAAGTCACACTTTGAGGCATTATAGATGTATATGACATTATGCACAAACATGACAAAGGATTTGGATGTATCAAACAATTCGCAGTGCACACGTATGTTTCTATTTGTATACATTTTTCAATTTATAGAAATTTTTATAGGCAGTGATTTTTCAAAGCTCTAGTCAGAGAGAAGTGAAGGATAAGCCACTGGAGAGAATCTAGGCTGGGTTTTATTTAATTAAAATAATTCATTTTTAGGTTTTTGCCTTAGGGCATGTGCACTCACTGGAGATAGGGAGAGAGGGAGAAAGAAAGTAAGATATCACCCCCTGGGATGGCCACACTGCAATGCCCTCTCCTCCATTCTTGTGATTTTAGGCAAGCATATACACATACCCAGTGTGGTTTTCAAGTCACTCCGTCCAGTGACAATGTAGGAGTCCAGTACCTTAAACACTGGGCCATCTGCTGGTCTTGGGCTGGATTTGAGGGAGTGACGGTGAGAGAATGGGAATGGGCAATAATCTCATGTAACCAAAAATAGCCATACATGGTTCAAGTTGCAAGCTCACAGTGTCATCACTGGGGACTTCCTGCAGCTCATTCTGCAAACGTGTACTCAGTATAGGCTACGTGTGGCATTGCTCTTAGAACTGGAAAGACATTTACTGACAGAACAGGCAAAGCCCCTGCCAGCTCAGGGCTTACACCATCATGTAATTTATTAATCTTGTCACATCTACAATCTTAGTTCTTCTGTTCAATCTAAAACAACAAATGTGGAAGTATAGAATGATAAAAAGACATACATTTAAAACAGTTTAGAGGATTTATTTTGGATACAAGAGGTTAAAATAATGATGTCTTGGGACTAGCAGATGGCATAAAGGCTGTCACTGGTTGACTGCGGTTCAAGTCCTGGACACAGTGGCTTAAACTCATGCCAGGCGTGTGTGCATGTGTGCCCCAAATCCCTAGAGGCGAATGGAGAAGGGACTGCAGTGTGGCTATCCCTCTTGGAGAGTGATTTCTTGCTTTCTGTCTCTGTCTTTCTCTGTCTTTCTGGCGAGCATACACATCCTATAGCAAAAAAAAAAAAAAAAAAAAAAAAAAAAAATTTTAAAAAAATAATTTCTCACACACACAAAAAA
>NW_006159539.1:9019359-9041940 GCF_000334495.1 Tupaia belangeri chinensis
TTTTCGGGGAAAAAACCATCCCTAAAAAAAAAAAAAAAAAAAAAAAAAAAAAAACTTTAAAAAAATGATGTCTCACACTAACACAGAAATAACCCAAGGACTATTTATCTCTTTGCAGAAAGACACTGCATCATGAGTTTGGTTTACTGACTGTGTAGTAACAAATAACCACAACCGAAGCTTGTTCCTTATAAAGGAGCTTTTAGGAGGAGTCTAGGAAGAATAAGACTGTGGTGGGACAGAGCCAGGAGGGGTGTTTGGAGCTCCAGACAGCTCTCCAGGCCATTCTTCCATGGTGGGAAAAGCTGCCTCCAAAGAAGGAGTTACAGGAAGTTAAGGAAAACAAGTCTGGAGAGTCCACACCAAGTCTCTAAGCAAGAGGGCTCTTCCTACAGCAGCCGAGCGGGAAACCCAGCCACAGTGAGGGTCTGCCTGCCCTGAAAGCCAGGGCTGCCAGCTCTCTGGGGGCAGACCTAGCTCCTGCTTGGCTGGGTGACTGACTCAGCACTAGGGGACATTCCTCATGTTTCCTTATTTATTTTCTGCCTCATTTCTACACCCTAATGCAATGGATGTGAGACGAGGAACTGGTATCTCTGGTTCAAGGCTCTATCTCAAGCTTTAAAACCGTGTCATGCTTGGAAGGAAGGAAGGAAGTCAGGAGAGGAGAAGGGAGGGAGAATGGTTTATAGTAAATATTCTATGTGTGCATATATGTGTAGATACACACAGGCACACATGTGTTCAAGTATGTACACATGCATACATACAGGCTGAGTATTTATAATCCTTATCTGAAATGCTTAAGACCGGAAGTGTTTCAGATTCTGGAATATTTGCATGTATATAAGAAGATGTCTCGGTAATGGGACTCAAGTCTAAACCCGAAACTCACTTATGTTTCATATATACACACATAGAGATAAAACCTGAAGGTAATTTTCTACCATATTTTTGTATTGAAGTGTTTGGACTGTGCCCTAAGGTCAGGTGTGAAATGTTCCACTTGTTGTGTCACGCTGGTACTCAAAATATGTCAGATTTTGGAGCATTTCATAATATGGATTTTTTAATTAGGGATGTTCAACGTATATATATTTGCATAAAAAGCTACACATGTTGATGAGAAAAGAATAAATTTAAAACTTTTCATTCAAAAGTTTTCAAAAAACGTGCCAGCAGTGGGATTGCTGGGTCAAATGGTAGTTCTATTTGTAGATCTATGAGGAACCTCCACTTCTGGGTATTTACCCGAAAGACAGGAGAACGCTCAGTCAGAAAAGTGCTTGCACATCAATGTTTATTGCAGCATTATTCACAACTGCCAAGACATGGAACCAACTTAAATGTCCACAAACTGATGAATGGCATTTGATAGAAAGTGGTCAGATATGGAGGATCTATTGCTGAGTGAAATAAGCCAGGCTATGAAAGAAAGATATTGTATGTATCCACTCACTATATACCGACTATCCGCAGTCTATGGTAGAGAGCGAAACATTGGAGGACATAAAAGCAGTGAAGGTATTTAATGAGAATAGGACAGTCTGGAATGGGGGTGGGTGAAGAGAAGAGGATAGAGAAAGATAACAAGTGAACAATAGAGAGGCAGGACGTTAGTGAGAAACAGATATGGCTTATTACCTGTTGATGATGACATGTATAGTATTCTCAACTGGATTGGTCTGAGAAGTATTTCATGATGGGTAAAGTCTTTTTACAAGCAAAATGAGAAATAGTGATTGGTTAAAAAGATATCCTATTTTTTTGTGTGGCTATTGTAAATAGGATTGCTTTCTTTAGTTGTTCATGATCTCTGCTAGCTAAGGCTGATCACAGGCTGATCACAGTGTGAAGACCCTGTTGAGAGGATACCTTTCCCTCTCTTTCTCTCTCTCTTATGGAAGAGATAAACTTGAAAGTTTAGAGTTTTTAATTATGGCCTAATTTACTGTATTTTGAATGGTGTTTGTGGCACATCATACATTTTTATATGACATATTTAGTGTCAGAAAAAAAACACACAAAACGCAGACACAATGTATACAATGCAACACAGTAAGACAGTTTAAAGATGGAGGCTGTTGTACACCACTGACTGCTTTTCCCATCACACCAGGGAAGGGTACCACTTTTTTCTGAGGAATCCCCCCCTCCAGCTGTGATTTTAGTATGGCTGCCCTCAAACCCCAGCCTCAGGAGTGCAGCTCAAAGATCTGGCATATGGTTACTCAGGCTTAGTCAGGGGTACATGTGATCCAGCATGACCAATGACCATCAGCCCCTTATCTCTCACTCCCTGATGGCTAGATTATAAACCAGGGGCTTCTGGTACCCTTCTCTCTACTCACTTGGGGAGAAGTTGACTGAGAATAAAGTCAAGACAGAAGAAATGAAACCGAGGGCTGGTGGGGAACAGCCATCCAACGTCGTGGAGAGAACACTCAGTCACACCCCCCTGAAGCCATCCTTCTGCCTGTTCTGTCAAGCATTTGAGGAGGTAGGGATGCATTTCAGTCACTTGCAGCCTGATAAGTACGGATCACAATCCCATTCACACACATGTTTGGAAGAAAAGGAGAAGAAGATATTTTCCATATATAACAATGGCCAACGGTTGTGCATTCTTGTCCTGAACTTCATATCTTACTTCTACGGTTCCCAGAAGCACATTTGTCTGGCCATGTGTTCCAAATTTAATTTTATAAGATGCAGTGATGGCTCATGCATTTCTACCCCAGCTCTGTCCCACGACATATGTTCTGGCTCTGAACACAGATACCATGGAGGATGAATGCGGAGAGAATCATTTTCAGAGGTTCTGTTCTGATTAGGTGACAGCTGAGCATCTAAACCTAGCTCAACCTAGACCATAACTTTGCACAACTCTTTATCCCATTACTTTCTAATGTTTTTTGTTTCTTTGTGAGTAACAGTATTTGCCAAGTTTCATTGGAAAGGATATTATGACTCTTTGTCTGGTTGGGCTTCCATAATATCATATACATTGGGATGCTTAAACACTAGAAATTTACTTCTACTTCTAGAGACAGGAAAGCCCAAGATCAAGGTGCTGACTGCTGTAGTTCTTGGTGATGCCTCTCTTCTTACTTGCAGACTTCCTGTTAGGTCCTCATGAGGCTTCTGAAGGTACAAACATGTAGGGTGAATATTCTCATTACCTCTTCCTATAAGGGCACCAGTTCCATTATGAGGCCCCCGCCCTATGACCTAATCATATCCTAATTACCTCCAAAGGGGTCCATCTCCAAATATCATCACATTGGAGATAATATCTTCAATGCATGAATATTTTTTTTGGGGGGGAACAGAAATCCTCAGTCACATCAATGACACAAAGGCTTCTTTACACAAGGAACCACATGACAATTTGGAATTTCACTAAAAAAGACAAAGCCTGTGATTAGTTGCAGGTTTAATGTCTGCAATTTCTGACTATTTTGATGATTTAACAAGCCAGTTTAGGCGGTAAACAATTACACGACCTTCATTTCCAGGGGCAATTATGAGCAGATCCTCACAATCAAGGGATTTTCATTTAGGTGCGATGCAGTTTTACACACCTTGCCAAACATCAAGCTAAGATTCCACTGTGCTATCTACTTTGAAAAATACCATCCTATAGTTTGGCTGTTGAGAAATATTTCCAAGGGCTTATAAAAACCTAGGTAGGAAAATGGTCTATAAAAGTATAAGTCTTTCAAGGACCAAGAGTTGGCATAATGGCATAATGGCTATGTTGCTAGACTCCCATGTCAACTGTGGTTCGAGTCTCAGACTCGGTGGCTTAAACTCAGGCCAGGTATGTGTACGTGCATGTCCAAGATCCCGAGAGGAGAATGGAGGAGAAGGGATTGCAACATGGCCATTCCCCCTGGGGGGTGATTTTTTTGCTTTCTGTCTCTCTCTGTCTTTCTGGTGAGTGCATGCACACTACCAAAAACCTCTCAAATAAATAAAGTAAAAAATATGTGAGTCTTTGTTTTGTTTTGTTTCTTTTTTTTTTTTTTGCTATAGGTCATGTGCACTTGGCAGAGAGACAGAGAGAGACAGAAAGCTATAAATTACTGCCACCTCCCCCCTCCCCACAAGGGGATGGCCATACCACAATCCTTTCTCCTCTATTCTCCTCTCAGGATTTTGGGCATGTGTGCATATGAGCCTGGTTTGAGTTTCAAGCCTCTGGGACAGGACTTGAACCATGGTCAGCCATGTGGGAGTCCAGCGATATAACCATTATGCCATCTGCTGGCCTCAGATCTCTCTACTCCCTTGACTTGTTGCACCCTGAGGAAGATGGTTATTTCCTAGAGTGTCATATTGGAGTGAAGTGTTACTTGTAATGTATTCAGACAGTGTTGTTCAACCATCACCAGGCCTCCAGCTGGGAGTGCCCGGCCCAGAGTGAAAGCACTTGCCTTTGTTGTAAACCTTTGGGAATTGGTATTGATTGAACAGTGTATTTGGCAGAGAGAAAAGCAGAAACAACACACTGGTTTGTCATGCCTGATTTACTTGAAAAGTGAGAAAAATGCTGACCTGGGTGAGTGGTGACCCTTGGAATGAAACACACATGTGTCAGATAAACTGAGTGGTGCACTGCACAGGGGAATCACACATCTGGAGATGAGAATGTCACTTGCAGAAAAGGTAAAAACATAATTGAACTTGTTTATGAACAATGCTTGCAAACTCAGCTCTTGGCAACACTGGGAATGACCTTTTCCCTTAAGTTTGCTTTGACTTCGTATTTCTTCTTTCTTGGTCTGGCTACTACTGAAACTGAGGTACTAGTTCAGAGATTAAAAGGCTATCCAATCAGCGATGTTCGATTTGATTCCTAGCCTCTGAAGAGATGATGTTTTAGGAAACCTTTGGCTGAAGAGTCTACACCATAATCCTGATAATCCCACATAGACGATGGTCTATCTTAATCCCACATTAAGTCAATAATGCAGGACCAATAAAACAAATAGGTACACATTTGAATGATGGATTAAGCATACTGCAGCTTTCATTCTCTAAAACAAAACATTTCCTATATCATATCTCTTTGGTAAACATATGTGTAATTTTTTTAAGCTTTGCTGTAGGTCATGTGCATTTGCCAAAAAGAGACAGAGAAAAAAAGAATAAATCCTGGGGTGGGGGGATGGCCATGCCACAATTCCTTCTTCATTTTCCTCTCGAAACTTTGGGCACACACATGTGCCCAGCATGTTTCTCAAGCCACTGGGCTCAGGACTTGAACCATGTAGTCAGCCATGCGGGATCCAGATGCCTTAACCAACATGCCACCCGCTGGCCTGACATGTATGTACTTGGAAAAAACATCTCCATGTCAGAATCCCTGGGGTGCCATTGGAGAAACAAACTATTTTTGGAGGCTTGTGTTCATATGGAGCAAACTGCAATAATTTTGTGAAACAACGTGATGGTGGAGAATAAAGGAGGGATTCAGAGATGAACATGCCTCCGTTTGCACCCTGGGCCGCCACTTCCTGTGTGACGTTTGACAAACTGAATGACATCAGTAAGTTTCAGCTGTAAAATGTTGCAGTAAAACTTACCTCCTACGGCTGCTGCAAAGAGGAAATGAAGTGATGCATGGAAAATGCCAAGCATAGCTGCTGCCCAATAAATGCTGGTCACCACTTCTACCTTTTAAAGTAGAGGGACATGAATGATAATATCTTTTTTTTTTTTAAGTTTTTTTTCTTTGCTATAGGGCACGTGCACTCGCCAGACAGACAGAGAGAGACATACAGACAGAAAGCAAGAAATCACCCCCCAGGGGGGATGGCCATGCCGCAATCCCGTCTCCTCCATTCTCCTCTCGGGATCTTGGGCACACACGCACACGCACCTGTAAGCCACTAGGTCCAGGACTCGAACCGCGGTCGACTACGTGGGAGTCCAGCGATGTAGCCATTATGCTAACTGCTGGTCCCAATGATAATATCTTTACCTGGACTAGTATACAGTCTATTTGTGCTGGGAAAATTCATTTTGCATGCCTTAATATTACACAGTGATTGAATGTGTAAAAAAAAATTTAAAATAAAGTGGAATGGTGTACTGCTATCTCCTTGTTTACCTTAGCTTCAGACAACAACAACAACAAAATAAAGTGATTAAGAGCTGGTCCAGTAGCCTAGTGAAGAAAGGAGCTAGATTCCACATGGATGACTACAAGGTTGAAGTCCTGGCCCTGGTGACTTGAGAAACATGCTAGGTGTGTGTACATGTGTGCCCGAAATCCCTAAAGGAGGGAGAAATGAAGTAGAAGGGATTATGGTATAACCACACCCCATTGGCGGGTGCTTTCTCCCCCTTTCTCTGTCTCTCTGTCTCCACTTAGTGAATGTATGTGCCTCTGGCAATAAAGTAAAAATAAAAACAGTATGTACTTTCGGATTTAGACACTCAGAAACATACACATCTTGTCTCTCTTAACTGAGAGCAACAAGTCTAATGACAAGCACAAAAGAAGTGGCTTAAAAATAGGTCGTAGGTGGGACCAGCAGCTAGTGTAATGGCTATGTCGCTGGACTCCCATGTGGTCAACCGTGGTTCGCGTCCCAGACTCGGTGACTTAAAACTCATGCCGGGCACGTGTGCGTGTGTGCCCAAGATCCCGAGGGGAGAATGGAGGAGAAGGGATTGCGGTGTGACCATCCCCACTGGGGGGTGATTTCTCGCTTTCTGTCTTTCTGTCTCTCTGTCTGTCTGGTGAGCGCACGTGCCCTATAGCAAAAACCTCTCCAAAAAAGTAAAGAAAAAGAAAAAAAAATAGGTCAGAGGATAAGACTATGGCTAAGATGTTCATGGTAGCTTAACATCAAGTTACAGAAGAACACGGTCAAGAGCACATTCTTGGTGGCCAGCAGGTGGTGTGGTGGTGAAGATGCTGGACTCCCATGAAAATAAGTCCTGGACCTGGCAGCTTGAAACACATTGGGCACATGTGTGTGCATGCCCAAAGGCCCAAGAAGGGAATGGAAGAGAAGGGATTGTAGCAATTTCTCATTTTCTCCCTGTTTCTCTCTGTGTCTCTGGCAAATGCATGAACCATATAGCAAAAATTTCTCTTTTTTTAAAAAAAAAACACATTCTTCCCCTTCACCAATGATACTTTTTTTTTTTTTTTTTTTTGAGAGGTTTTGGCTACAGGGCATGCACGCTCGCCAGAAAGACAGAGAGAGACGGAGAGACAGAAAGTGAGAAATCACCCCCCAGGGGGGATGGGCATGCCCCAATCCCTTCTCTTCCATTCTCCTTGGGATCTTGGGCACGTATGCACACACACCCGACATGAGTTTAAGCCACCAGGTCTGGGACTCGAACTGCTGTAGACTACCTGGGTATTCAGTGACATAACCATTATGTAACTGCTGGTCCCCCAATGATACTATTTTATGACCATGAGGCTGAACCTAAATAGCACTGATGGAAAAAGACTCTACCAGCTCATGGCTCAACAAGGTTGAACTCCATTTTTTTAATCCCATGATTTTTCTTTCAAGATTGTAACTGAGTATCTATATAAGAAACCCTAAACTGTAATCTGTCTCCCTCTGTTCCCTTCTTCAATATCATCATTTTGTTAGACCATAATGAGTTGTTGAAAGGCTACCTCATTTTAAGAAGGTAAGTAACAGTAGTTGATCTAATGAGAAAAAATAGATACATTTAAATTGCAAAGCAATTTTCAGACATATTGGAGAAAATGCTATGTTAGAGAAACATCCTAGAATATTTCCCTCCAGTCTAAGCAGGGAAAATACCGTTATTAGGAAGGTACCCTCTGCGTGCCTGCTCTCTGCCTCAGATTCAGATACCTTTGATTTTCCACTTACATGTTCTATAAATATTGATGGTGTTTATAAATTTCTAGGCAGTAGGAAATTATATTTAATATATTTTCCATTATGTTTGTCATTATTTTGCTACCATGGTGAAACAATTTTCTTGAAATTAAGTACCATAAAGTATTTGAGAATATGTCACAGCTGAGCAATTGAGAAAGACATGTGATAAAATTAGAAGGAGGGGGAAGAAACACACATGTGCACTGGTTCAAAAAACACTCATTTCTTCAATGAATAAACAAACTTGGTGCTAGGCTTTATTTTTCATTTAGCAACCTCTCTTACCTCTTTACTCTATATTTCCACCAAATACAGAGTCACTAATTATTGCTTCTTGATACAATGGCCACAACAGGGAACATTCAGTGATTATATTCTGAATAAGCCATCTTCACCAATTATCCAGATTTTTCCTGTTATTTATTGGTAGTAAATTCTTACAATGTCTACAAACTAGGGTAATAAACTTCTTCAGCAATAAGGAATATCAGCTAATTCATAGTGAGAGAAGGAAGGTGAAATTAAGTACCATTTATTCAATACCTACTATATGTTGGGCAAGGTTCAAAGCATTTGAAACCAGTCTCCCTTAATATTCACCACAATGTGAGAAACCAGGTATTGTTTCCTGATTTTACAGAGGGGAAAAACAAAACAAAAACAAAAACAAAAATAGAGACTCTGAGAAATCAGAAGATTTTCTCAAAGTCTCACATCAAAGATTTGAACCCTAGTTCATTTGGTCCTGAACTTCATGATCTTTGTCAAATTAGTATTCAGCCATTGGTGAAGGTGGAAATGGAATGTACATTTGGCTGTCACAGACTTGCTCACATGGCAAGATGTGCAGCAATGTGCACTTTGAAGAATAGTAGTTATCATTAAGAATGACTTCCATGCTTACATAGCTTCTCTGAGCTATAGAGAGAGACTACAATATTCCATTTAACTGCCCCAGCTAAAAGGAACAAGCTCTTTGGGTGTCACCATGGGAATACTATTTTGGCCAGGTTGCTGCTAGTGGCCCCCTAGAAGGAATAGTAAAATGGGTATGTGAGAACTAGAGATTGGCCCTTCAATTTAGAATCTTTACTGAACAAGAACTGGCTGCCCTTGCCCTTGCAGAAGGCACCCTAGTAGTCAGGGAACTTGTTCTATGGGAGCTGAAAGCACAGATGCGGACTAATTTTAGTGCCATGGTGAGAGTCACCACTCAGACGTTCTGCTTCCCAGCCCTCAGACATGTAGCCTAAGCCTCAGGAGAGGAGAGACTGTAAGATGCTGTGAAAACACACTTTTGAAGACTAACTTGGGGATTGGTACAAGAAGCAATGAGCATATGGCCCCCTGATGGAGAACTACAACGGGTGGAGAGAAGAACCACCATCAACGAAGAGACAACAGTTATAAGGCTCTGGTTGTAACCAAGGCCATGCTGCTTCAGACAGGTGGAGAGACAGGGGGAGTGACAGGTGTCACAAAGACAAGCAGCACAACTGGGCGAAGGCCAGCAGAGTAGGACAGTGAGGACATAAAGAAACAATCACTGGCGATTATAGCAAGAGGATTTATTAAAGGGTGCCAGAGAGAGAGATGGTGCCCTGTGTGCCTTCATAGGGAACATGCCAGGTTGGGAAAGGAGAGAGGATTAACATGGTTTGGCACCATTTGGGGCAAGCCATCCCCAATATTAGGTCATAATCCTTCACAATAGGTTAATATTATGTCCTCTGATTGGAGAGGAAATCAGAACAAGGAGAATTAGCCCAGTCCCCTAGGTCTTACTCAACCCTCCTATCTAACCCTCCATAATGTTGCCACTCTCAAGAAATCCCTAAGATTTCTGTGCAGATTTTCTTTTTAAGCCTCTATGATTTAGTTTTGTAAAACTATGAAAAGAAAAAGCCATTGGAGACTACAGGGATTTGAGTGATAATGAAGTTATTAGAGATAAATACTTGGGACCAGCAGATGGCATAATGGTTACACCACTGGACTCCCACATAGTAGATTCTGGTTCAAGTTCTGGACCTGGTGGCTTAAAAATTAACGCCAGGCATGTGTGTATGAATACCCAAAATCCTGAGAGGAGAATGGAGGAGAAGGGACTGTGATGTGGCCATCCCCCCAGGGATGACTTCTGACTTTCTGTCTTTCTGGCGAGTGCATGCACCCTATAGCAAAAATCTATGTTAAAGAAAAAAGATACATACTTGTTGGCTGCTTACTGCATACAAAAATTGTTCTAAATAGCTTATGTCTATTATATCTTTTAATACCATAGATAATCTTGTAGAATGAGGATAGTTACTCATTCAAGTGAAGAAACAAAGGCCTAGGGAGGTTGGTTTATTTGCCTAATGTCATATAGCTGGCACTTGGGGTGCCAGCATGAGAATCAGGGTGGCATAAGTCCAAAAAGTACCACTCTACTGCTTTTTATTATTATCCCATGCCCATGGATGCTGGTCTCTGGAAGAAAGCCTTGTAGCTAAGGACCAGGGCTGGAAACAGCTAACCATCTCTTACTAATCTTTGGGGAGCAGTTGTCATAAATGAGTAGATAACCCTTGGTAGTTCTCAAAGAGGATCTCTGACTAGTAGGTTCTTCTTTGAAGACTCACCAGTCTGATTCAGCATTTTTATTATCATGGTTATTCTCTTATTTCTTCCACAAGTGATAAAGACAGAGAGAGAGAAAGAAAGAGAAAGAGAGAGAGAGAGAGCATACCCAAAGGATCTTGATGCCATAACCTACCCCCAGCTTCAGCTATCCCTAGATTATAAACACAGACATGCCCAGTATGCTCAGGGAGGTCTCCAGATGGGAATCTAGAACCTTCCCATGTGAATCTACCTTGCAGAGTGCCACATTTTACTGCTGCTGTGCCACTCTTTAGCCTCTTGGGTTTGCCTTTTTATCTCCTCTCTCATTGAGGTTCAGATAGCTGTGAGAGTTGACATTCAACCAACAGGCTCGTATCTGCTGCAGGGTACCTGTTTGGAACATTACAGCCCATGGAAGGTGACCCTTTATGAAACTGGCCAAGAAGAATTAGGCAATATGCAGATGTAACTAGCAAGTTCAAGAGACCTAAACAGGGTGGCAATCCATCTATCACCCAAGACAGTGGTACAGAAAGTCAGAAAAGAAATGACACCAACCACATCCTTGAATGAGTGCCAAGATGAAAATAGATAAATCAATCAACCAAATAAGTATCAACCATATAAGCAGACAGAGGTTTGAAGATAGGGCTGGTGGCTGATAAACAGTGGGAGCCAAAGGACAGACTTAAAATGGGGCCAGGGCTGAGAAACACAGTCCAGAGGAAAGGTAAGCTGAGGAGCACTGGATGGGTAGAATAGAGACAATGCATGTGTAGGAAGACACTTCCTGTGGGATCCTGCCAAGTGTCCAAGAATAAGATTGGGTCAGCCATGGGGGCCCAGTCAGAATAGAAAGCCTGCGTTCCATGGCCCTGCCTGGAAATATCCATGACCACTCCCTGACGATCAGCACTGGGTTCTGGAAGTGGGCTCTCTGATCCCAATTTGGCTAAAAAGGAATTAAGGCTGAGAGAAGCCACACAATTTTCCCCAGCCAATGATCACATCAACATGCACCACATCCTGGCAGGATTTAATTATTCCCTGAATAATGATGACCCTTCTTATTCTCAGGTAAGAGTTGACCTAACTCTGTTACTTCTTAGAAATCCAACTATTAGGTCGTCAGGAAAGTCATGACATATTTTTCCATGTTTTTCTATGCAAAAATGCATCATGACTTTTCTGACGACCCAATACATTTATCACAGAGAGAAACTCATATATGTTCTAATCTGATGCTTCCCAAACACTCTTATTGATAATAATCTATTCCTAAGCCATACTCAATGCTACTATCTCAAGATCTCCAGGAAGGGAGAGTTCTGGGAAGCCAAAAATATAACTTTTCAATTCTATAGTATATACCATATGAAGATGCCAACACATGATTCTTTTTCACTTTGACATTGAAAGCAGCAATTCTACATGTTTTAATCTAATACAAATCTCAAATCCTGAATGATTCTAATCCATCAGACAAACTGGGGTAGAAGCTGTTTTAAATGCATTGATAAATTCTCCCCAAATCTAATACTCACAGTGCCTCAGTATCACAAAAGAGAAAGTACTACAGACAACCTGAAGACTCCTAATTCTCTCCTGTCCAACTCAGTTATAAAAATTAATACATTCATTAAGTCACAAGTATGAGGGGTCTTTAAATTGTTCACGGAAAATGTATAATAAAACTATCCAGGGACCATCAGATGGCATAAAGGTTATGTCACTGGACTTCCATGTAGTCAGCCATGGTTTGAGTCTCAGACATGTGGCTTAAAACTCATGCTGGGCAAGTGTTTGTGCATGACCAAAAGTTCCAAGAGGAGAATGGAGGAGAAGGGATTGTAGCATGGCCAGCATCCCCACTGGGGGAGGTTGGATTTGTTACTTTCTATCTCTCTGGTGAGTACACATACCCTAAGCAAAAAATCTCTCGAAAACAAAAACAAAAAAAAACTATCCATGGATTTAAAAAAAAAAATGGACCAAAATATACTTGTACTTTAATTTCATTTTTCCATAAACATTTTGATGTCCCTTTTTGTGTGCTAAAAGTATGCTATGTGCCAAGTATTAGGTTAAACCAACAGTGTACTGGATTTGACCATGCTTTAGATCAAATAACTGACTTCAAGGCATTTACGGACTCAGAAATCAAGCCATGATTACACAATATACTGAGTGGTCTAGAGTATGAAGGAGAGAATGGTGTATCTGCTTGAAAATGAACTCCCAGAAATCTCAGATTCTTCTCCAACCAAGACATGGCCAACTTTGAAGGTTTGTGTGCAGATATAGATAGACAGATGATAGATAGATAGATAGATAGATAGACAGACAGACAGACAGACAGATAAAGACTCTATTACAAGAATACAAATTGACCAAGGTAAAGAGAGGCTTCCAGGGTATAGTTGGGAAGACTACAGGTGTGGTAGATCCTGGAATGTTGAGCTATTTCCTCCCTCTGTTGTTTTCTCACTGCCTAGAGAAACATGGGCAACAGCATGACCAATCCACTACTATTAGTAAGCACTTTATATGCATCTGGACATCTTTGATTTAAGAGCAAACGGATACTCTATGAGTCTCTAAAACACAAAGTTATTGTCTAGGGGAAACTTTTAAAGAGTTAAAAGAGTCAGAGAATGAAATTCTACCCTCTTTTATAATCCCTGGATTTCTTTTTAAAACAGTTAAGGAGGGACGGGTTTCCCCCAGTATCAATGTTCAGGGCAGGTATTAGTTTGCAAAGTTGGTGGAACTTCCTATTCACCTTTCTCCCCTGGCAATGGTCCCAAGGTCTTGCTCGGTTTAGGATTTTCGGCATGATGAAAATTCATCCCACTGGTCAGGCAGGTAATGCAACCACTTTTTACAACAACAGCCTTCTTTCTTTGTGGCATTTCAGCCTGGCCACTCAGGTGTACGAGTGTGCAGAAGCGGGTGGATAGGATTTCAAGTTTCAGCTGATGATTGGCTGTAATCTCTCCAGGTAGATAGTTAATTAAGCTGAGAAAGCCAGTGTACCACCCATAAGACAGCAAGTCCTAGCATAAGCCACTGATTATCTAGGCCATCATGCATCAGAAGTATGAAGTAAGTTTTAGTGTCAAATGGAATGTCATAAAGGAAAGAAGGTGACAGCTGAGTCAGCAACTCATGACGACAAGAAAGCAATTTTTCAAAATTTGCTCAAAAAGAACCAGTGGCTCCCATTATTGGTAACAAGCATGATGACTGAACCTGCCTTTGCCATGTCACACACTGAACCTGCCTTTGCCATGTCACACACCAACCCACTTTGCTAGTCAATGCAGGCATGTGCCCTGCAGGCAGGACCGCCTGAGAAGAAGCCTCACAAAGACTTGAACCTGAGTGAACTTGCATTATTGTGTGTGCCTGTTGAATGACAATCAAGATCTGACTCAAGCAAAAAAGAAAGAGTGCAGTTTGAAGAATTCTTTTTATAAGTTTTGAAAGATGATAATAGAATGACAGCTTTATTCAGCATCTTGTGTGTGCAGAGCATGCTGGAGATGCAAATATCATGTGGAACAGGGGTCTAGCCTTCACAGTATGTACAGTCCCTGAGAGGGAAAAGCCCAAGATGCCTTATGGGAAAAGGCAGCTAAGATGAAAGATATGTGATGGTTTTAGACCATCAACAGCAAAGAGGGAAAATGGAAGCATTGACTTACGTCTGGGGAAATCAAGAAAGACTCATGAATGAGGTGGGATGTAAAATTTGCTTTGTAAAATGAGTGGGATATAAATAGGAAGAGAGGAGGAGATGACACTGTGAAGGCGGGCAAGAAAGCACAGTAAGGGTAAGAGGAAAAGGCAGAACTTACTAGATTAATGAGTTGCTTTTGGAGAATGATAGGAGATAAGACCGGAAGATTATCAAGGCCAGTGTGTGAGTTTCTTCCAATGGAAGACTAAGACATTTAAACTTTCTTCTTTCTATACCAGGTAGTTGTTGAATTTTTTCAACAGTGTTGGCAAAATCAATTTGCAGTTGTGCACAGGACAGATTAGGGGACACAGGAATTGTTCGCCCCCACAAGTATCACTGAGAATGCTTCTGCCTGGAATGTAAATGTGATCCACACTGTCACAGAAGCTCACAGAACAATAGGGGAGACACTACCCTCAGCATGGCCTCCAAGAATCAACCAGAAGAAGAAGTTACTAAGGGACCACCATAATACAGGTGATATGGAATCTGAACTTGAACTAAGCTGGATAAAGAGATATGGGGCAAAAGGAGGACTCACAGAAGTGAGTCCAATGCAGAATGACCCAAAGTCAAATGTGACAGTTCAGGAGATCCAGAGCAAGAAGTCAGGCCCGAAGAGCTTGGGAGGTCACCTGGGTTAAGCAGACCAGAAGTGGTTCTCTATACTGCTGAGAAGGTCAGTGTAAAGAGCAATCAGAGGCATGCAGCCCTGTGTTCCCTCCTGAGGCTAAACTGGATCTGGTAGAGGGAGAGAAGGGATTATTCTCACTAGTTACTTTGCCACATTAAAAAGAACAAAGGCTGGGCCATGGTAGTTAAGACAGCTGGATCCCATGTGGCCAACCACATAGCTCAAATCTTGGACTTGGAGTTGGCTTGAGAAACATACCAGGCATGTGTGCATGTGTGCCCAAAATTCCGAAGAGAGAGAAAAGTGAAGGAGAAGGGATTTTGGTGTAGCCATTCCCCATGGAGGGTGCTTTCTCATTTCTAATACCCACTCCCTTCCCCCACAAGCACACATGCCCTCTGGCAAAACAAAAACAAAAACAAAAACAAAAACAAAAAAAACCCAAAGGCTGAACACATAGAAAGTCTTTCCTATGTTCTCCATCCCCATCTCCCTCCACCATCTCTCTCACTCTCTGGCAGTCTCCCATCCCATAGAAACTCTGTTTCTTTCTATTATAATGTACAGGTATTCTTCATTTTATTCCCTCCACTTTATTGTGCTTCTCAGATACTGAGGTTTGTTTGTTTGTTTGTTTACAAATTTAAGGTTTATATTAAGCCTACATAGGGCAAATCTACCAGCATTATTTTCCCAACAGCATGTGCTTACTGTGTGTTCGCTCACATTTTGGTAATCCTTGAAATATTTCAAACCTTAAGAACTTTTTATATCAGTTAGGATGATCAGTGATTAGTTCTTTTTTTTTTTTTTTGAGAGGTTTTTTCGCTATAGGGCGCGTGCGCTTGCCAGACAGACAGAGAGAGACATAGAGACAGAAAGCGAGAAATCACCCCCCAGGGGGGATGGTCACGCCGCAATCCCTTCTCCTCCATTCTCCTCTCGGGATCTTGGGCACGTACGCACACGTGCCCGGCGTGAGTTTTAAGCCACCGGGTCCGGGACGCGAACCGCGGTCGACTACGTGGGAGTCCAGCGACATAGCCATTACGCTAACTGCTGGTTCCCAGTGATTAGTTCTTTTTGATGCTACTATTTTAATTGTTTTGAGGGCTACAACAAATAGCACCCATATAATATGGTGACCTTAATAACGTTGTTTGCTGTTCCACTAACCAGTCATTCTCCATCTCTCTCCCCTCAGGTCTTTTATTTCCTGAGATACAACAATATTAAAATCAGGCCTATTGGGAACCAGCAGTTAGCGTAATGGCTATGTCGCTGGACTCCCACGTAGTCGACCGCGGTTCGTGTCCCGGACCCGGTGGCTTAGAACTCACGCCGGGCACATGTGCGTGCGTGCCCAAGATCCCGAGAGGAGAGTGGAGGAGAAGGGATTGCGGCGTGACCATCCCCCCGGGGGGTGATTTCTCACTTTCTGTCTCTATGTCTCTCTCTGTCTGTCTGGCGAGCGCACGCGCCCTACAGTGAAAATCTCTCCAAAAAAAAAAAAATTAGGCCTATTAATAACCTTACAACAGCCTCTAAAATGATTAAGTGAAAGAAAGACTCCCAGGTCTTCCACTTGAAATCAAAATCTAGAAAAGATTCAGCTTTGTGAGGAAGGCATACAAAAGCCAAGACAGGTCAAAAGCTAGGCCTCTTGTACCAGTTGGCCAAGTTGTAAATGCAAAGGAAAAGTTCTTGAAGGAAATTGAAAGTGTTACTCCAATGAACGCTTGAATGATAAGAAAAAGCAACACCCTTGTTGCTGATATGCAGAAAGTTTTAGTGCTCTGGATAGAGAATTACACCAGTTCCAAAATTCCCGTATGCCAAAGTTAAATCCAGAGCAAGGCCCTAACTCTCTTCAAATCTCTGAAGAATGAAAGGTGAGGAAGTCACAGAAGAAAAGTGGAAGCTAACAGAGGCTGGTTCATGATCTTTCAGGAAAGAAGTCATCTCCGTAACATAAAAGTACAAGTCTGTGTTATCTTATCTTAAAAGGGAACTGTGATAAAATATTTACAGGACGGAATGAAAGAAATCTGTGCAGATGCCTAAGATATTGTCTGCACCACCCTAAGTGCTTATTCAATATTACCAGTATTGATCTTTCTCGCTTCTCTATTAGACTCTCAACAGTGGCAAGCCAGCATACACAAGACGTTCCATGCTTACTGTCTCTACCAGAAATTAAACTTTTTAAGGGCTATGTCCTCTCTAGATCTGGCATGTAGAGTCTTATGCATGATGTCTACTAATTAAATATTTGTTGAATAAATAAGAAATGTGGTTAGGAAAGTGAGGGCACTCACATGTGAGAGCCAATTGTGATCTTATACCATGCATGTCTGGAGACAAGTTGCATCTGAAGACCCTCACTCACTCTCAGAATTGGCTCTGAACCCTCATTTCCTCCCATATCAAAACAAATCTCTGGGGAACCAGCAGTTAGCGTAATGGCTATGTAGCTGGACTCCCACGTAGTTGACCGCGGTTTGCGTCCTGGACCCGGTGGCTTAAAACTCACGCCAGGCGTGTGTGCGTGCATGTCCAAGATCCCGAGAGGAGAATGGAGGAGAAGGGATTGTGGCGTGACCATCCCCCATGGGGGGTGATTTCTCGCTTTCTGTCTCTATGTCTCTCTCTGTCTGTTTGGCGAGCGCACGCGCCCTATAGCAAAAACCTCTCCAAAAAAAAAAAAAAATCTCTGCATTTATATTTTTTATTTATCACTTTTTAAAGTTGACATATAACACTGTACACATTTTATGAACTGTTGAAATGGCCTCTGGAACACAGAAGTAAGCAGTTATTCACAACACATATGCCAACCTTTTGGAACTGTCAAACGGGTGCCTGAAAAATTATCTGTATGTTTTCTACAGTGACAAAAGCAACACATTCTAATCTCCTGCAGTGTATTAAATCCCACCAGAAAAACAAATGCCTTGTGACAAAAGATTGATAGGTGTTTCTTTTGAGAGCCTTTTGCACAGAAATCTCTTCTCAATCTAGTCTCCAGAACTGTTGAATTAGCCAACCAACTTTCTCTCCACACCATGCTGTGTAGCGTCTGAGTGCACAGCACCATAAATGACATAACATTCAGTTGACCTTTTGCTTATCTATAAATGCAGAATGAGCTGCGTGGACCCTGATCCACCAAGGAACCATTTTTGGGGAAATTTATTTCCTTTTATTACCCATAAAAATAAATTGCTCTTCACAAAGGAGGAACAAAAAAAAATACTCTGCCCCTATTAAAGATGATTATAAAAGGGGTGTTTGCTCTGAACAATCATTACTAGGTAGCATGCTGTCAATTTTTCATCGCGCCATTACCACCCTCAGATTGGCTAGGGCTCCAGAGAGATGCAGGGAGTGGACTGGTTCTTCTTGTTATATTTTTGCTATTATTGTGATGGGGTTGAATGTTTTCAATTTGAGAGAACTTTTTCTTATCATTGGCCCCCATCTTTTTCCTTTAGCTAAGGCAAAAGCTAATGGAAAATGTAAAAGCAGCATGATGCTTGGCTCTCCTGTGTGTATTCTCTCTCTCTCTCTCTCTCTCACACACACACACACACACACACACACATTCATCACTCATCACTCATACTCATTCAATACTCTATGCATTGCTGGAGCACAAAGCTGTAAAAATATGCTACCTTTGTAGGATATACCCAGCCTGGGTATTCTAAGTGGCCTTTTCTTTGATCTCATGCCACTTGGCCCAGCTGATGACTGGTCAGGGTGGTTGTGTTCAAGTCTCCCCAACGTCTCTCTGAAGCCGAGAATGAAATTAACTACAGTGTATTCAGTATTTTCTTCAGGCCAGTAAGGATGTAGTTACTTTAAGGAAAAGTCCATCTTTAACCTTCATGATAGGCCCCTGTCTCCCTTTGAAAATGAAGAAATTATGGTTGGGACAAGTGAGCCACTGGGCTAAGAAATCACTACTACTGAGGAGCAGAAACAGGAGAGTCTGCCTGGAGGCTTAGGGAGAACAGAACTCCCTGGAGAGGAACGATGTGAATTAGGGAAGGGACAGGCAAGGATGAAGCCAGGTACATAGTGCTTCTCCCATAAGAGGACAACTAGATCCTTTGGGTGATGCAGGACAATCTTGCCAGATAGCATTTTAAATGTATTTCAGGCCCAGGAGAACTAAATAATGCTTTTCTCATGGGTGGGCTATTGTTAAAAAATCTAGAATTGCCACTGATGTAAGTGCTGTGGTTTAAGTGCTTGGTCCCCACTAAAATCTCACGATGTTACTTGATACCTAATGTGTTGGGAGGTAGGGCCTAGAGGGAGGGTCTTGAGACATAGGGAAGATCCCTCATGAATAGATTCATATCATCTCTTGGGAGACGTTGAGTTCTTACTGATTAGTTCCCACTGAGGCATGTTGTTGGAAAGCAAGCCCAGTGCTCACATGTTTCTCTGCATACCCCGCTGGTCTTTTTGCCAGGATTCTGATATTCCGTGAGGCAGCATCGGAAGTCTACAAGGTGCCAGTTCAATGCCCTTGGACTTTCTCGCCATCAGAATCATGAATGAAATAACTTCTTGATAATCATTTGGTCTTAGGTATTCTGCTATAGCAAAACAGACTGACAACAAGGTAAGCGAAATTAAATCTAAGATGGGTCATTAAAAAATGGTATGTGGGGGCCAGCAGGTGGCATGGTGATTAAAGCACTGGATTCCCACATGGCTGACTATGGTTTGAGTCCCAGACCTGGGAGCTTTGAAAATCATGATAAATAAATAACAAATAAATGTTTTTTAAAAAAGATGATGTGTGGTGCCACTGAGAAAACACTACATTCTGTAAGGATGACCCACAGGAGAAGGCTCTGGGCTCATGTCCAGCGACCTCCCTGAGTATGCCCGGAATGCCTGTGCCATGAGCTGGGGCTGGTTGAGGCTGGGGGTGGGTCATGGCATCAAAATCCTATTAGGACTCTCTCTCTCTCTTGGTCATAAAAGAAAGAAGTAAATAAACTACTTAAAATGACTTGTACTTACTTTGGTTTGCTTATTTTTGACCACATACACACATATACATACAAGTGGTCTCCAAAAAGCTCAAGAAAATACATATCATGAAACAAATATGCATGAGTTTACACGCTTTTGCACCCAAATAAACTTACACTTTAATTCCATTTTTTACTCAGACTTTCTGAAGTACTCTCCTATGTAAACACCGACACTTAAGAATTAGAAAAGTGCTTTTAGGCAAAAAAGCAGCACACAAAAGTCACCCTGAATCTTAATCATGTGTAAATTAATCATCTATATTTCAAGGTATATAGATTATATGGAGCTTCAATGTATCCTCCCAAAGTTCATATATTGAAAACTCAATTCCTAAATTCATATGTTGATTGTATTCCGAGGTGGGGGTTTTGGCAGGTGATTGGCTTTACATGAGGTTGGATGTGTGGAGCCCCATGATGAGAACAGTGGCTTCATAAGAAGAAAAATATTGACTAGATGGTCAAGTTCACACACTCCCACTTTCTCATCGATCGCCTTTCACTATGTTATGACTCAGGAAGAAGAAGACCCTTGCCAGATGTAGTCCCTTATCTTCAGAATATCCAGCCTCCAGTACTGTAAAAAATAGATTTATTTTCTCTATAAATCAATCACTCAGGGTCAGAGAGTATATTTTAGTAGCAGGAAATGGACTAAAACAATCCTTTCAATTTTAAACTAAATAGCCAAGCTATTGACTACACCATGTATTTTTTTAACCTATTCAAGTTTTTTATTAACTTGAGTTTATTTTTGTAACTTATAATTTCTTAAAATATGATTGGCACAAAATTGTTAAGAATATTCTCTTGTGGGGGCCAGCAGATGGTGTGGTGGTTGAGACTACTGGATTCCCACATGGCTGACCATGGTTCGAGTTCTGGACCTAGAGGCTTGCTTTCTTACTTTTTCTCTCTCTTACTCTGTCCCTCTCTGGTCAAGTTAAAATAAATAAATAAGTAAATAAAAATACTAAAAGTTAAATAATTCTTTTTAAAAAAGAATATTCTCTTGTAGTGTTTTGAAAACATTGCACATGTGTATGTTTAGTTATTTCATTTTTTTCCTTACATTGTGTGTGTGTGTGTGTGTGTGTGCATGTGTGTATGTGTATGCAAGAGAGTCTTCAAACAGTTCATGAAAAATGAATATTATGAAAAAGCTACGCATGAATTTCAAACATTTTACACCAGGGAAAAACTCCAGTGTTAATTCCACTTTCCACTAATGTTTTGAAGTCTCCTTATTTCTATAGATTTGTTTTTTAATGTACCCCTTAGGAACATAATTCTCTGACCTATATTTTTAAAAAACAAACAAAACAGAACAAAACAGGAATGACCTCTGTTTCATTAAAATTGCAGCCTATCTGTTCAGGATTTTTTTTTTTCTCTGCTAACTAATCAGCATGAGGCATCTATAAGTCAAGTGTGACTACTTTAATCTACCCTTTCAGTGTGTCTCTGGGGTTCTTTTTACATTTCAATTTGCAACTTAATTTGCATTTTTAGGAAAACACTTAGGAGACCTAGGGTAGGAGTGATTCCAAGGACCAGTGGGTAAACAAAGACACCATGAGATCTTCATCCTTCCATTCTTCTCCACACACCATTTCACAGCATGGGACACATTAATGCTTAACAGGGATTTTGAATGACCTATGTCTGTGGATAGCCTTGCTGACCTCTGCTGCTATGTTGTCATTTTTTTTATTAAAGTCTTATTTCATCAAATGTGTGAACATATTAAAGGGAAAGACAACCAACCAGTTCCTTGGCATTTCACAGCATTTTGCATAGTGCTGTGGAGGACATTAATTGGCCACTTTTAGTACTGTGAGGCACGCCAGGGAGCAAACCTATAGCATGTGCAGTTCCCACTCTGGGCCCCCAGCTATGCGCTCCACATCTGGTTCATTTTAAAGCTCTCTGTGCATGGTAGGGTGGGATGAGTAAGCAGGGTCCAGGCCTTGCTGAAATGTTAGAGTGCCAAGGTGCCTCCATGTTGCCTGGTTATCAACAGGTCTTTAGTCCGAGAGAGGCAACCAGGAAATTGAGTTAATATTTATTACTCGATCTCATAACTCGCGTGACCTTTTGCACAAATATGGACTCCAACTACAAAGCTAAATCCTGAGAGAATCGAAATTCAGGATTGACTCAGTATTACCCTGACTGTGATTTGTATATTTATACGTGTATTATATATGGCCCAATAGATGTCAGAGGTAAAACTCAATTGGCAATCAGTGGACACCATAGGAAAGAATAACTAGCAAATTCACACATGTGTTTTTGATTAAAACTTCTGTTTTCCAAGAAATTGTTTCTTTACATGATAGTCACAGTGACTTACTGTGCTTATTAATAGCTAGAACTTTTTTTTTTTGGTAAAAATGTTGGAATTTCTGTAAGCATATTTGGAAGTATGAAATCTCAAATATTAAAGTTAAGATCTTTGAGCACTAACATATCCAATCAATGTATGAGAATTTATATATAATATATAATAAATGTTGATCATAGGCATACAAATAAACTCTTTCCAATATGATCAAATACTAACATTAAAAAGTTCATGTCATAGGGAACCAGAATAAGGAGGAGGAGGAGGAGGAGGAGGAGGAAGAGGAGGAGGGGGAGGCG
>NW_006159539.1:9041981-9074289 GCF_000334495.1 Tupaia belangeri chinensis
AGGAGGAGGAGGACTATGTTGCTGGACTCTCACGTAGTCAACCGCGGTTCGCATCCCGGACGCGGTGGCTTAAAACTCACGCCGGGCACATGTGCATGCGTGCCCAAGATCCCGAGAGGAGAATGGAGGAGAAGGGATTGCGGCATGACCATCCCCTCTGGGGGGTGATTTCTCGCTTTCTGTCTCTCTGTCTCTGTCTGTCTGGCGAGCGCACACACCCTATAGTGAAAACCTCTCCCCCCCCAAAAAAAGTTTATGTCATAATGAATTTTTCTAGACATAGTCCATATAACTGCTAGAAAAAAAATTTTAATACCCATGATGGCAAAGATTGGAGAAATCACAGTATTTCATTAACTTGGTACAACTTTTAGGTAGGACGACTTGACATTATATTTCAAATGCTTTAATTCTATGAATAATGTTTGAGCAATTGTATTTCTAGAAATTTAACTTAAGAAAATGATAAAGGGGACCAGCAGTTAGTGGAATGGCTATGTCACTGGACTCCCATGTAGCTGACTACAGTTTGAGTCCCAGACCCGGTGGCTTAAACTCACGCCGGGTGCGTTTGCATGAGTGCTCATGATCCCAAGAGGAGAAGGGATTGCAGTATGGCCAACCCCGCGGGGGGGGTTTCTTACTTTCTGTCTCTCTGTCTCTCTCTGTCTCTGACAAGTGCACATGCCCTGTAGCAAAAAACTCCAAAAAAAAAAAAAAAGGATAAGAACTGTGAGCAAAATTTCAGATGTGTAAGAATGAATAATAGCCCAATTTATTACAGGAATAAGTGGAATACAAGATAGATATACATCTATTCGATTTGCCAGAAACACACAGACTGATACGTACCTCAGTGCACCGATGACTCTGGTTACCTGGGGAGACTAGGTGAAGGGGAGACATGGCACGAGACCCTGTTGAAGGTAATTGTCTCTCTTTCTCTTACTCTTATTAAAGAAAGAAATGAACTTAAAAACAAATCAGTGTGTGCAAGAAGGACTTGGAAAAGACAGAAATCCTCCATCACCAACTAAAAAACCCAAAATATTTAAAGAAAAATGCTAAATTCCCAAAGTTATTAAATTTTTATTAGTCTGTTCATAATGGAAAGAGAGAACTCTCTCACATGATGATTGCATTTTAGTCTGGGAATTATTCGAGGGTTTCTTATCTGGGGGAACAGAACCAGATGGAGTGACTCTTTCATCTTGGCTTATTTCAGACTTCCCAGAATACAAAGATTTTTTTGTTTTGTTATGTTTTCAATGACTGAGTTTGCGAACTTTGTTGGCATTAGTAAACCTCAGTTTTTTCACTCATACAATGCTTATAATATACCTCCATTGTTGAATTGAAAGTATTTATTACATTTAAAGCAATCAGTAAGTGTCTCACACATAGTGTTCAATAAATTAATAAATGTTAAATGAGATTGTTATATTATGCAAGGAAATGAGGAAAAAATGGAAAGAACTAGAAGGTTACTATAAGACTTAGTTCAGGACCAGCAGATGGCATAATGGTTATGTCACTGGACACCAATGTAGTTGACTGCGGCTTGAGTCCCAGACCTGGCAGCTTAAAACTCATTTCCAGTGCAGGTGCATGCATGCCCAAAATCCCAAGAGAAGACTGGAGGAGAAGGGATTTGCAACATGGCCATATACTGGGAAGGTGATTTCTTGTTTTCTGTCTCTCTGTCTCTCTCTGTCTCTGACAAGTGCACATGCCCTGTAGCAAAAAACTCCAAAAAAAAAAAAAAAGGATAAGAACTGTGAGCAAAATTTCAGATGTGTAAGAATGAATAATAGCCCAATTTATTACAGGAATAAGTGGAATACAAGATAGATATACATCTATTCGATTTGCCAGAAACACACAGACTGATACGTACCTCAGTGCACCGATGACTCTGGTTACCTGGGGAGACTAGGTGAAGGGGAGACATGGCACGAGACCCTGTTGAAGGTAATTGTCTCTCTTTCTCTTACTCTTATTAAAGAAAGAAATGAACTTAAAAACAAATCAGTGTGTGCAAGAAGGACTTGGAAAAGACAGAAATCCTCCATCACCAACTAAAAAACCCAAAATATTTAAAGAAAAATGCTAAATTCCCAAAGTTATTAAATTTTTATTAGTCTGTTCATAATGGAAAGAGAGAACTCTCTCACATGATGATTGCATTTTAGTCTGGGAATTATTCGAGGGTTTCTTATCTGGGGGAACAGAACCAGATGGAGTGACTCTTTCATCTTGGCTTATTTCAGACTTCCCAGAATACAAAGATTTTTTTGTTTTGTTATGTTTTTGTTTGTTTGTTTGTTTGTTTGTTTTCGGACTGTGGCATGTGAAGTGTTTAGTAATATGAGAAATGCGGAGAAGTATCCTTTTTTTTTTTCTTCTGGAAATTAAAAAAAAAAAGACTGTCTGAGACACTTAGACTGAAAATATGATATGCATCTTAGATATGGTATGTAGATTTAAGCATGAATCACACACTTTTCTCCATTTGCACTCCTGGGAACATTTTGTTATCTCAGCACCAACTGTGATCTTGAAATGTGTTCTTTCAAAGTGCAGGGAAGATGCCTTTCAACTCTCTCAGGATTTATGCAGAACTGGGTGGTTAGCACAGGTAAGTTCAAGAGTTTGAGCAATAGGTTCTCTCTCTTATCTCCCCACCTCACCACCCCTGGCCACTTTCTTTTAAATTTCTCCAAGAGTGCATGCGCTTGCCAGAGAGACAGGCAGAAAGAGAGATCATCTCCCACATGTAATTCTTTTCAGAGACTATAAAGTAGTAAGGGGTGTCTCAGAAACATTTAACTGAAGTGATCACTAACCTTCACATGCTAATTTCCTATAAATAGCAAAACCCACTTCATCCTAATGACTCTGAAGATGTTGGTGTTTGTCTGGGGCTATGGTTGTAACGTGGCTTAAGATCTCTGAAACTTTTGCGCTTCATGAAGAAATTACATTGAGCGGCTTGGCAGTCAACAGAATAAAAACAGTTAGAGAATCAGATAAAGGATTCATCCGAGCTACTGGTAAAATTCCGTTCTGGATTTGGAATGCGTGGCATTGCTCTTTCTCCCTCTAGCCATTAAGCTGAGGAATTTCCAAGTAAGAAAACAATTAATTTAGACCCCAAAGCTAATTGGAATCAATAGTTAATGTTTCTTCTCAACTCTCCAAATTAATTACAAAATGATGTATGCTCATGGTGATGCCAGACTATATAGATTTTTATCTACCATTCCCCTCCAGGGGCACCTTTTCAACAATAAGTCAGCTGTATGTAGTTTGTCATGTCACCCCTTCCCCAGCCACCTTCTTAGTTTTTACCTCTTGAAATTTGGTGTCGAGAGCAATGATAATTGTGAGGCGATGGATTGGTTGTACTTGACATAAAGAGAGCATGCCTACAGACACACTCCAGCAAGCATCATGAGATCATGACACTTAATAAAGGTGCAGACAATGAGAGCAGAGGAAAGCCAACTTTCTCTACAAGGGCTACAGCTTCAGGTGGCTCAGCTTTAGTTGGGGGACCTCCCTCAACTGAGCACAAGGCCAAGATACCATAAAGTGTGAACTGAAGCCAATGGCTTTGCTTCTCAACCGTCAGTGAGGTGCCTGGATTTCAAAGAGCAGAGGACCTCTGCTTGCCCTCTGGGTGCCTTAGCATGTGATGCTCAAGGACCTTCACGTATTGTAGATGGAAATGCAACTGGGCACACATGGGGTTCACATCCCAGGACCTTCCTGAGCATGTGTATGTCTGTGAGCCAACTATATACACTGTGTGCCTGCACCCAGGATCCTACCTATATGCTAAGGCCTGGGAGTGGGGGATCAAAAAGTGAGAATGTTTCTCCTCCCCCCCTTCTCTCTCCAGCAAATGAAATAAACTAAACAAAAATATTTCCCTAGGCACTAGCAGGTGGTTAAGGCACTGGACTCCCACATGGTTGACTGTGGATTGAATCCTGAATCTGGTAGCTTGAAAATCACACCGGGTGTGTGTGTGTGCATCTCCAAAATTCCAGAAGGAGAAGGGACTACAGAATGGCCATCCACTCTGGGGGTTTATTTCTCACTTTCTCTCTCAGACAAGCAAGCATATGCACTCTATGGCAAAAACCTTAAATATACATACATATACATTTTTTTTCTAGTTGCATATTAAAGGCAACTAAATTTGAACTATATTATACAAGAATTTTGGAGAGAATAAAGGATTATGGGGTACTGGAAGCTTCTAGAAAACCAGAAAGGGCAGAGGGTAGATGGGCTGGGGAACTCTGTCTCCTGGGTCATTTTTTCCTTTGCCTCTTGAACTGGTTTTCGCCAAAAGAGAGTAAAAATGGTACGAGCAGTTTCAGCCCTTTCCCTTCCTCTCTCAGCTTCACCATCAACAACAGTCTGAGATTTACTCCCCTGGTCTCTAGTTCCAAATCCCAGGTAAGGCTCTGATTGGAGCAAATGCCCATCCTTGGTCCAATTGATGAAAACATTGCATTCAAATCAAAAAGTTAGAGGAAAAGAGGGAGTATTTCTTAGAAGAAGGGTCTCCTGGCAGACAGAACAATACAGCTAACTGACATTGGTGGCTAATGACAATATGGTGTCCTAGGGCTCTGGATCAGAAGGCTAAACCCATTCCTTTGCATGAAACACCTTCAGGAGTCTGCGCAAGTCATAGGGGAAAGAAATTAAAGTAACTACATTATGTCGGGCACTTTACATGTTATTTCACTTAATTCATCTATCAATTCTTGGAAGTAACTGGCATTACTCATATTTTATTCATGAATCAAATGAGATATACTCAGACAGGTTCATTGACTTACAACAAGCACATAACAGGTAGCTTCATCTGGCTCCAAATCTTGGGCTTTGCCTTTCTGCACACTCAGAAGCCAAGAGCCCTGTGTGTGTGGCATAAAATATCCTTGTTTTACTTTTTTTTCCTTTTCTTTTTGTTTATTTTTTCCCCTATTTTATAAGAGGGCATGTGCACTTGCCAGAGAGAGAGAGACAGAAAGAGAGGGAGAGGAAGAAAGAACCCCTCAATGGAGCATGGTCATGCTATAAGCTCGTCTCCTCCATGTCTGCAATCTGTTTCAGCATGGATACACAGGGTGTCTGGTGTGTTTTTGAAGCCACCAGGGCTGGGATTCAAACCTCACTGACCCATGGGAGATCTGATCCCTTTAGCCACTAGGCCACTGGATGGCTAATTTCATTTGATTTTATTAAGGCAGCAATCACATGTAAGCATAGTGCTATATTAAGAGAAGAATAAGAGGCCATAAATGTGATTCTTCCCTTCTCTGTTCTCTGCTGTAAAAGTCAGACTTTAAGCCAGCATGTAAACGACCTATGCAAAGTGCTTAGCACACTTGGCACAAAAACACCGTGAGTGTGTGTGTGTTGTGTGGAGAGGGGGCACATGGTAGAGATGGTCTCTATAACTCTTTAGTCTCACAACAAAAAATAAATAATAATCTGAAAAATTCCCAAAGTTCCTCTTGGTCTTGGAAATGACCTTCCACTGGCAAGAAACCATCATTCCTCCACATAGAAAAAGAAATGTCTACTTGTAAAGGTAATTGAATTTCACCTTTGAAGTATGAAAAACCAATGCAAGCCAAAGAACAGAGGACCCCAGACAGCAGCCCGCGGGGGAGCCTGGGTGGCAGGGCCTGGGAAGTGAGGCAGCCACAACCAGGTGTGGGTTGCAGCAAAGCTGGGTGGTGTCAGACCCAGCTGCTGGCCAGGACACTGCCTCCCAAAGAAACCATCTCTGGCAGCCACGGGAACTCACTAAGCGACTGAACATCTGGAAAGAGGACCCCCGGGATGAATTATGCATGGATTACCTTGCACTTTCACAGGGATTTCTGTTTATTCATGGTAGAGGAGCATAAATAAGGAAACCTGCTTCACACCTGGCATTTAATTTAGAAGGGATTGTGCTCCGATTGAAAGCAAAACCACATGACCCGCGCAGAGTCCTGGCTCTGCTGTAGGGTCCCGCGGCCAGGCAAAGTGTGTTATGAAAACCTGGTGTGTTATTTTTCATTGTGTTCTGTAAGTGTGTGATTAGTGCTGTGTGTGTGTGTGTGTGTGTGTGTTTATATGACAGAGAGATAAATAGGCGTGCATCCTATGGGTGTAAGCAGAACACACAGGCCATGAGGAAGGAATCCAAAGTGTATTTTGCCCAATCTTTAAGCTTCTCTCCTTTCCCTGATAGACCCATGGAAGTCACCAGGAACTGTGGCATGGTGCTCAGCCACACATTCCAGAAAACTCCCCTAACCACGCCTGTCATTGCATTTGGAGCTCATCCTGCTCTTTGGGTTTACTGAGTGCGAGAAGTCCACAGAGAAATCACTTCATTCTACTTATGTCTCCAGGAGGGCTGGATAGATTCCTGGAGACCATGGATATATATGTCTGGCACGGAATCAATTCTAGGACATTCATGGATACTAAGATCTGTGGATACTCAAGTTCCTTATAGTTGGCCTTCTTTATCTGCTGGTTCCACGTCTGTAGATGCAGAGGGTATTTGATTTGCAGTTGGCTGAATATGCAGATGCTGGATCTGAGGTCCTGAAGTGCTGACTGTACTTATGTCATGAGTGCATTGTTTTGGGGAAAACCAGAAAAAGAGCCAAGTTTCTTGTGTGAGTTTTTGAATGCAAGTGTGTTAATAAACACATAAGGCCTTTACAGAGGAGCTGAAAACTGGCAAGTCATTGGGCTTTTCACAAAGTGTAGGATAGCAAGCCATCTCTTGCCTTTTGAGAAAAGATGTGCTTAACCCTGAATAATAGGTTTCCATGTTCTTAAACACAAAGAAATCTCTAGATATAAATTTTCATAGCATAAGAAAAAGACTTGGTATAGTCCATTCATTGTTAGAATATAAAAAATGTTCATGATCTCCATACAAAGTATGATTTAAGATTGCTTTACTACATGATACTTTTCTTTTTCACAAATTATGACCATCCTATCTTATCAGAATTGTTCCTCAGCTTCTTTCTTTCTTTTTTTTTTAAGAATTATTTTATTTTTATTTATCATCATTAGTTTTTAATTTGCTACAGGGCATGTGCACCCATCAGAAAGAGACAGAGAGAGACAGAAAGTGACAAAGCAAGCTACCAGGTTTGGGATTTGAACCACAGTCAGCCACATGTGAGTCAGTGCCTTAAACGTCGTGCCACCTGTTGGCCCCTTCTCAGTGTATTTCTAAATACATCTGGCCACATGATATCTCCTGCTTGTCTCTGCTTACTTCTATACTTATTTGAATTTCCCTTTCCTTTAATCTCAGCATAGATGCAACTTCATCTCCAACTATGCAAACTCTTCTTTCTTTCAAGAGTCCCATTAAAATACCTCTTCTTCCATGCAGTTCTCCTCAACCTTTTGTTTTTGAGATGGAGGAGAGAGAAGAGTAACATTAACCAATTTGGGGACCAGCAGATGGCATAGTAATTAGGATGCTGGACTCCCATATAGTGAACTGTGTGTGGTTCAAGTCCCAAACCCAGAGACTTAAAAATCACACTGAGCACATATGTGTGCGTGCCCAAAATCCTGAGAGGAGAATGGAGGAGAAGGGATTGGGGTATGACCATCCCCCCAGGGGGTGATTTATCTCTCTTTCAGGCCATGTGCCCTATAACAAAAAATCTCTGTTAAAAAAAAAAAAAGAAAAACAATTTAAAAACATTTACTGATCTCCAGCTATGTACCACGAATAACAATGCTTATAACTATGCATTATCTCATTTAGTTCCTCCAAAATACTAACTGGAACATATTATAAGAAGAAAAAGGAATGTCTTACCTAATGTTCAGAACCAAATAAAAAATTCTAATTACAAAGATTCTTACTTAATAAGATACACATATTCATTTCGGGGGGAGTAATGAGACATTCACATACAATTTAAGCTCTTTGTCTCACATCGCACTGCTAATGGAATATTCTCACAAGTGTTTGGTCAACTAGATGCTCAGGGGAAAATACAACTCAAGGCCTGCTTTATGTATTTCAGGGATAAATTTGTCTTTTATTTTGGAATATAGAAACTTCCCAATATTATGTTCATATTCCTAGCTCAAGGCTATTCATTCTGTTTTTTGTTTTGTTTTGTTTGATTTTGTTGTCAGAGGGTGCATGTGCTTACCAAAGAGAGGAGGAGAAAGTACCCCCCTCAATAGGACATGGTCACACTACAATCTGTTCTCCTCTATTCTATCTGCATTCTGGGCACACATATGCACCTAGCATGTCTTCCAAGCTGCTGGAGCCAGGATTCAGATCACATTCAGCCATGTGGAATCAGGCTCTCCTAACCACTAAGCTACAGGACCAGCCTTCAAGGCTACTCATGCTTATAAAATCTAAAGAAATAATACCATTTTGGCAGGTGATATTCTAACACTGAACAGAGTACGTTTGGAAGTACTAGAGATCTATAAAAGCTGTTGTGCGATGGGATTTGGGTGTTGGATTGGAAAACGGTTGATGTAGAAGAGACGATCCTGTTTTTCTCAGAGAATGAGTTTCCCAGGATAGGAAAGGAAGAACAGATTGGTTCATTAACTTGCTAAGCTTGGAAATTAATGTTCTTTAATAGGACTGTCTGCACTGAAGAAGATTATTGAAAGGAACCAAGTCTATAGTTTTAAAAAGAGAGGAAAATATTACTAGGCTAAGCACTTGCCCTTTCCATCCCCACTCTCCCTAGACTGCCTCCCAAGAGTTCATATAATGGAGTTCTCCCTTCATTCATTCATTGCAGAGCAAGAAGACTCAGCAGTGGTCCAGCTGGGAGCATGGGTCGATGTGCTCAGTCCCACCCGTTGTGCTAGATCTTCACACACATAATGCAGGATAGTCACTTCTGAGCCAAAGCAAGATGGAAAAAAGATGTCTTTTTCTCCAAACAGACATAAAATATATTCAGGATTGTGAGCCTCTGCCAGAAAGCCTGCTCTTAAAGCAGATAATGTAAAGGCAACAATTTTTTTATTTTAAAGAACTCAATTTTAAATGCAGCTTTTACAGAGTTTCAACCAATTCATGTGGACACAATTCCTTCTTGGGCACAGATTTGTTGCTGCAGAGATCTTGAGATGTCAATCGGTCTGGATTTACTTAGTTTGGACCAGTGCTTCTCAGACTTTCACATGCAAATATATCACCACAGATCATGTTAAAAGGCAGGTTTTCGTTCCATAGATATGTCTCAGGGCAGAACACCGACTACCGAGAGTTAAATTTTATTTTGAGGGGAAAATGACAAGATGATCTGATTGATATATATATGTTAGTATCTTGTAATATACCAAAGTTTGTTCTCAGAGGTCTTATTAAAAAGAATAATTTTCAGGATGGATGAAACTCAACAATTTGAAGCCTTACAAAGTTTCCAAGGGTTTGAATTCTTGGTCTGGAAATCCTTTAAAACCAATTATTTTTATTAAACATCCTCTGCTTGAGATTTGGTCTATTCTGAGAAGGTTGGGGATCTCACCGCATTCTCACAGCAGTCCTTAGTTTTGATTAAATCTTCCCTAAAGTTAATTTAGGGAAGATTCTTTTTTTAATTCCTAAACTTCAAAAATCATTTCTGAAACTTCTATTACCAATACTCACATTTGGTCATGTTATTTAACTACACATTTCCTTTGATATACACGAGAGGTTAGGATGGTGTTGCTGTGGTCGCAAAGTATTCCCAGTTTGAAACTTAATCATTAATGTGATAGTATTAAGAGGTGAGGCATATAGGAAGTGATGAAGTCATGAGGGTAGAGCTCTCATAAATGGGAATCGCACCTTTATAAAAGATGTGTGAGATGTTTTCTCCTTCTGCTCTTTGCCTTTGTGCCTTCTGCCACATGAGTACACACCATTCAGCCCCTATGCAGGATGCAGCAACCAGATGCCATCCTGGAAGCAGAGAGCAACCCTCACCAGACACCAAAGCTCTGGGGCCTTGGTTTTGGACTACCGGCCTCCAGAACTGTGAGGAAAAAAAATTCTATTGCTTATAAATTACCCAGTCTATGATACTTTGTTATAGCAGCAGAAATTAATAAAGATAGGGATAGACTTGCAAAAATCACGGTCATTAAACATTTCCTATTCTGTAAGCTTGTGAGACTTTGTGCAACTCACCTGGACAGACTGCATTCTAATTTAATTGATCTAGGGAGAAGGAGACTCCTTTATATGTTATTAATGATTTAGGTGATTTTAAAATGCAGTGGTTGAGACCACTAGCCTAATACATTATCTCATAATAAAGACAGTTCTTTGTATTTTTATATGTTTGACAAGTATTTACTGTATTTGCTCCACACATGGCAGAACTAGACTTGGGAGACAGAGAGATGAGTAAGAGTCACTTTTTCCTCTAGAGAATTCCACAGCCTATTTCAAAATTTTAGCATTTGTTCCTATTGTTCCATCAGACATACCACCTTTTCATAGGACTCTCAGGCTGTGGGTTTTCATTTAGTTAATGGCCTGTGTATGAAAGTTAAGTGTATCCACCTGTTTTACTGAGTGGCCATGGGAAACTCTTAGTGCATGTGCTGTGGAGGGGGATGGGGGACAGGAAAGACATTTATCTTAGCTTTCTGCTTCCTATGATGACCTGAGGCTTTCTTTTTAATAAGGAATTCCTCTCTTGGCAGAGAAGGAAAACAGATGGTATATCTTTAAGTACATAATGTGTGCTTCCTCCACATTATTTTTGGAGAGCATAAAGTATGATTAAGGGAAGTGAACTCATGCTGTGAAAAAACAGTCCCTGCAGTTGGGGTGCCTGGGATAGCTTCCATATGCAACAAGGTGATGGGTTTTCCTGATCTCCCTGCCATCGTCATCCTTGCAGGATTTGTAAGAACAACTGTTACTCAAAGAGAGACCATATGATTCTAGTTGGTGAAGGACCAGTTTATATAACATGCAGGGGCTTTCCAAGAACACTGTAATTAAAGATTAGATGTCGCTAATATCTTTTTAGGTAATTCTGGTAACCTCATTAGCAATGTCTTATACAATGTAAGCTACTTAGAAAGCAATCCTCACATTCTTTCTAGTGCTTGCTCTCAATGCAAGGCTATTGTTTTTGGATACGTCAGCTCAAAAATACCATTCTGGGGACCAGCGGTTAGCGTAATGGCTACGTTGCTAGACTCCCATGTAGCCGACCACAGTTCAAGTCATGGACCCAGTGGCTTAAACTCACGCTGGGCGCATATGCATGCATGCCCAAGATTCAAAGAGGAGAATGGAGAAGGGATTGTGGTGTGGCCATCCCCTTTTGGGGGTGATTTCTCGCTTTCTGTCTCTCTCTGCCTTTCTAGCAAGCATACACATCCTATAGCAAAAACCTCTAAAAAAAAATACCATTCTGCTACATAATACACATATAGGAGAGCATCTTTGTAGCATTATATGATACATGTAGTTAATTTTTTCCATAAGCTAATGATGGATTTTTAGGAAAATGCCATATATGCTTTCAACAAATATATATTCACATAGTATCAGGTGCTGATGAGTTCTTTAGCTACCCCCATGAGAAAAAGGCCAGCTCAGATTTGTGTTAACAAATAGCAATTTTATTGGCTTGCATGATTGGAGATTTGAAGAAGGGTGGGCCCTAAAGTGGACCAAAACTCATGGTTCTTGTTCTGATTCTCTGTGCTTCTCTTTAGCTGTTTTTTCCTTTATATGCTGAAGTCAGTCTCAAGCTTAGAATGAAGGCTACAGTATTTCCTATTCATAGTTGTACGTTTGGATATTCAGAGAATGAGACAAAGAGTTACTTCTGGAAGCTTTCTCAGACAAGTGAGAAAAACCATTCCCAACAAATGTCTTCTCACCTCCGGCTTGACCGCTATTCATTCCCCTCAGACCCTGAGGAATTCCATGAACTCTTCTTTTGTTTTTGGAGACTGAAAACCAAAGTTCATTCTCAACCCCTTGTCACTGGCTTAAGAAGAGATTTATTGTATATATATATATATATGGGCTACTTTTCACAGAGGAAACATTGCCCCTGTCAACCACAGCAAATCTGACTTTTCAGACAGGCACAAAAACGTCCTGGAAGAATTCTTCTCTGCTACTTCTGCTTGGTGTTACCGAATCTCAGCTGCAGAACCCTGCAGCGGGGAAGAACCAGAGCGTGTAGTTTTGCTGACCAAGAAATCTTCAACTTTTATTGGTCTGTCCTCTTTTATTATTTGTGTCCGATTTAGGTTTTATAGAGCAAGGAGGTGTCCCTGGGCCATTGGTTTATATGAGCTTGTGAAGACTTTGTTTCTCCAATCAGGAAACTGGAATGAAGGGAAGTCGACTCTTAGCTGAGGTTTAAGAGCAGTGAAAATCTTCTATACTTTCAACCTCAGTTGCCATCATGAGCAGACATGAAAACCTAGAGAGGCAATAGCAGATGATATTGTATGGGACGCACTTCATCTTTGGGAGTGTCCTACCCCTTCTCTGTGGTTCTGGAATGGACACCATTGGCCTCATCACACAGATCCATTGAATAAAGGCATGGAATGGCACAAACACCCTGACAGGGCATCAGAACTGAAGGGCTACAGACTCCTTGTGTGTATTCAAAAGCATCTGTTGGGAACCAGCAGTTAGCGTAATGGCTATGTCGCTGGATTCCCACGTAGTCGACGGCGGTTCGTGTCCCGGACCCGGTGGCTTAAAACTCACGCCGGGCGCGTGTGCGTGCGTGCCCAAGATCCCGAGGGGAGAATGGAGGAGAAGGGATTGCGGCGTGACGTCTTTCTACAGCACTACACAAAGTGTCATGGAAAATTAATTTAATTACTTTAGAGTGTATTATAAATGTAGAGAAAAGTTATAGATTTTTTTAATGTCTTTCTTTTTTTTTTTTAGTTTATTTCTTTGGAGAGGAATAGATAATAGATAGAGACAAGCATTCTCAACAAGGTCCTCACGCTGCAATGCACCCCCCACGTCAGCCTGCCTGGATCGTGGGAATATGCTCAGTGCACACAAAGAGGCCTCAAGATGTGAACGTCAGATATTCCTATGTGGACCCAGCATTTCAGAGCATCCTCTGTATTACTCTCTAATCCCTAATGTCATCTCTGAAGTCACATAACTATAACTCACTTAAGCTAAGTGCACAAATATGATCCATGCAGTTCTATATATTTCTGTGTGCTTGTTTTTATTTATTTATAAGGTTTTTGCCATAGGGCACATGGGCTTGCTGAAGAGACAGTAAGGCGGAAAGTTAGAAATCACACCCCAGGGGGATGGTCACACTACCATCCCGTCTCCTCCATTTTCCTCCCAGGATTCTGGGCATGCACACACATGTGCCTCATGTGACTTTTGAGCCATTGGGTCTAGGACTGGAACTGCAGTCAGCCACATGGCAGTCCAGCATCTTAACTAACGTACAACTGACAGAAATGACATGTACAGCTTGGACATACAATTGGATACCTTTTTTGACAAATGCTTGCTTGTTTGCATGCTATACCGAATAAACATAAAACAATTCTGCCAATCTAGAAAGTATCCTCGGGGCTCTGACCAGTCCATCCCTATGTCACCGTGAGCAACCACTCTTCTGATTTCTATCAACATAAAGGATATCTGTCAGTTCTTGAATTTCAGAAAAATAGAATCTTACAGTAGGTACTCTTTTATGTCTAGTTTCTTTCACTCAGCATAATGGCTCTGAGATTCATCCTTATCATCACATGCATTAGTATATTGCTAGTTATAACTGAGTGATATCCTATGGTATGATTTTACCATGTTGTGCTTACACATTCTCCTCCAAATAGACATGTTGTTTGTCTTCAGTTTTTGGTTTCAGAACAAAAGACTTTTGTCCCCAGTTATTGTAACTGTCATGTGTTTCTCTTGCCTAAGAAAAGTTCATCCTCTGATATTCATTAAGATTTCCTTTGGAGCCGGCAGGTGGCATGGGTTAAGGTGTTGAATTCCCACATGACCAAACATGGTTCAAGTCCTAGACTTGGTGGCTTGTTTTCTGGCTTACCCTTTCACTTTCCCTCTGTCTCTCTAGGGTCAACGTAAATAATAATTATAATAATAAAATTAAATTTAGAATTTTTTTCTTTAATCCCTATTCTTCAATAGTACCCTAGAGAACTGTGCCTTTTTCCCTTAACCATGTTTCTTGTTGTTGCCATGAAAGTCTTTGGCATCCTATCTATAAATTGAAGTCCTCACTGAGCATTGCTGTTTGCCCTCAGAAGGTATGTAGGTACCTCTGTATGTCTGTGTGTGTTTTCCAGAAATAAGCAGGAGGAACCTATACATGCATGTCCACAACTGTATATGTAGGTTATGTTTTCCAGAAATTAAAGGGAGTTTCTAAAAAGGAATGAAGGGATATATGTTCACATTATAGTAGTAGAGAGAATTTAACCCTACCATGTGAACATTTTCCTGGAAGGTGCTGCTGGACCTGAAGTGCTAATGTATTTATCATGGCCAATCCTGGGGACATTTTATTAAAACAAGCTGGATAATTCACAAATGGGAAAATGTATTTTAGGGGCATTTTAATGCCCCAGATTTCCTGATTGGAGAGCAATATGCATAATGGAAAAAGTCTCTCTGAATAGGGGCTGGAACTTTTCCAGAGAAGGTATGAAATGTTACAGTTAATTTTGAATATCATAGCTTTCTGTTAGAGAGCAGGGAAGGGTAGATTTCAGGACAGAAAAGCAATGATCACATTTGAGGGGAGTGGCTATAAAAGGGCTCCTAATCAAATGCCCAAGTGCCCTCTATCCTCATTCGTTCTCATTATTCCAGTTTTATCAAATATTGTAGAGACTGCATTAAGTTTTGGCTTAGTGGCACCTCAGAGAAAGTACCCAAAAAACAAGGACCCAAGTGTTGCCAGAAAAACAAGAGTGATGGTTCATGACAAAAATGAAGGTGAAGGTGTGGAGAAACCCTCAACATGGAGCAAGAGCAAAGAGAAAGAGTGAGAGAAAGGTCCTAACAGTCCCCTTTTCCAGAAGGATTTGCACATGGTAACCCTCGGGGAATGGAAATGCTGACGTATTTTAGGAGAGTTTTATTTGTTTGTTTAATTTTTTTATTTTTGGGGGGTGTTTATTTTTAGGTAACTTTCTTTTTTTCTTTCTTCCTTTCTTTTTTTAAGAGAGACTATTACTATAGGGTGCATGGGCTTGCTGGAGACAGAGAGACAGAAAGTGAGAAATCATCTCCAGGAAGTATGGCCATGCCGCAATCCCTTCTCCTTTTTCCTCTTGGGATTTTGGGCACACACGTACATGTGCCTAGTGTGAATTTTAAGCCACCAGGTCTGGGACTCAAACCACAGCTGACTACATGGGAGTCCAGTGACATAACCATTACTTTGCCTGCTCGTCCATTGAGACAATTTTCTTAATTGGATTTTTTTTCTGGGTGAAAATATTACCTACATTCACCTATTCTTGTGTCCTTCACTACATTTAATGTCTATTCTTTCATTTAATCCTCATTGATGACCATGAAGTAAGTTTTGGTATTTCTCTTCTATAGCTGAAGACAAGACAAAGAAAAACAACTGTTTTTGAGGTACCGAAGGGTTAAGAAGAGTAACATTTACTGACTACAGACCCTGTGTTTGAAAGAGAAGATGGACAGCAAGGGCAGAGGGATGGCGGATGCCCTCTCTGAAGATGCTCTATGTTCACTGTTGTCTGGTGCTCATGACAGTGACTGGAACAGGACTGTGTTACACAATATTGCATTCTACTGGCCCTGCCCCGTCCCATACTCTGGATTGAATAGACCCCAATGGCTCTGATGAACCAATATAATCAACAATGTGGCTTCTATTACAAGACCTGCTCACATGAGCCAAAAAGTACACAGGCCAAGACTTTTAATAGTCACTTGGCACTATCCCACTCTGTCATCTATGATTCACAGGGCTAATTGGATCCTGGCACGGACAGGACAGTGGGATTCTGAAGGAAGTGCTGTTATTATACCTAGACCCTATCAAGCTCCCACCTGTCCAGGATTCGGTCCAGAGAGGGGCGTGAGGACACAGCATCCCTTTCTTTTCTTCACTTCTGTCTTTTTCACAAATTCTGTGATCAGCAGGGGTGGATTGTCTACCTAAATCTTCCAGTCTATTAAGTAACGCCCCCGATCCTTATTCCTTGTGGCCTCCCCTTCTTAGGTGAGTGATTTGAATATACCAGATATGTTAATGAAATCAAGGGGACAAACAGGGTCTAGGGATGTTCTAGGATTAAATCTATGGGTTGGCTGTTTTCAAAATATTATCCCTATTACAAGATTGTCACGATTTTCCTCTTTGTAGAAGGAGACAACACTATGTCTTTTTTTAATTTAAGTACTGTTAGTGAGTGATTATCCTTAAGAAGAGCATTTTTAAATACCCTTTGAATTAGACTCAAGCTTATCTCAGATATATTTGCTATTATAAAGGGACAAGATTGATTAATCTGTATTTGTTTTAGGCTATATCTAGATAATAGAAACAAAAATGCTAGCAAGATTGTCTTTATAGAAGGTCTCAAGACTATTCATGAGGCTTAAATGTAATGCCTGTCTTATTATGCCTTAACAGGAACTCCCAAAACTAATATTTTTGGTGTGAATCTGCACTTTAGCTATAAACTAATTTCTTTTTTCTTTTTTCTTTTCTTTTTTTATGTCTTTCATATGTTAGCAAGTAGCTCCGTGCATACTAACCATTCAGATGGATGGGTAATCCTTCCGAATGGTGACAGTATTCCCAGGAACAACTTGAGACACATCACAGGGAAGGGTATTCATAGGAATGATTAGAGATAACTCACACCAGCTTCAGAGAGGTCTACCTGCTGCTAACAGCAGCGAACCATTAGTTTTGAGGGTGACCGGTTGATTTTCAATCTGAAATCTTTTCCATGCCATAAAGACTCCTGCAACTGGAGACTGCCCTGTTAGATTGATTCTAACCTTTCAAAATGGAATATATGCAAAAAGACAAAAACCACAGGCATATGGGCACTAGCAAGAGTTTCTACATCTCATTTAAGTTTAACTTAACCCTTGATTTAAGGCCCTGATTTCCAAAATACTGACAGACCAAGGAACTCTTGACACTGATGTTGAGGCATACGTGCTAAACTTTCAAGGTTAAAAAAATGTATAGCAATTTAAATGTATGAATAATAATAAAAATATACAAATAAAAAATTTGAAAAATGAAGAAAGTAAAAGAAATAGTCTCTCCAAGTTAGAGTTAACTCAAAGCGATGGTCACCTTACACATATAGTTCATTACGACTATTGCTTTAAGTGGCTGTTGTTTACCTTGGCTAATATAGGAATCACTTGAGAACCTTAAAAAAATGTGGATGCCTAGTTCTACTCCAGGAGATCTTTATTTCATTATTCTAGGGTGTGGCCTTAACAGCTGGAGTCATGAAAGTTCTCCAGGTGATTATAATATGAAGTCAAGGCTTAGAATCATTCCTCCATGCAGCAACAGGGCAAGTGTTTAAATTGGAGGTATATGGAAAACACTATGGAGATTCCCTAACATACTAAAACTAGAATTGCTATGGGATGCAGTAATCCCACTACTCCACATATATCCAAAAAAAAAAAAAAAGAAAGAAAAGAAAAGAAAAGAAAGTCAGTATGTTTCTTGCAGCACTATTCACAAAAGCCAAGATATGAAATCAATCTCAGGGTCTTTTTATTTATTTATTTATGGAGAGATTTTCACTATAGGGTGCATGCGCTCACCAGACAGACAGAGAGAGACAGAGAGACAGAAAGCGAGAAATCACCCCCCAGGGGGGATGGTCATGCCGCAATCCCTTCTCCTCCATTCTCCTCTCGGGATCTTGGACACGCACGTACACGCCCCCGGCGTGAGTTTTAAGCCACTGGGTCCAGGACGCAAACCACGGTCGACTATGTGGAAGTCCAGCGACATAGCCATTACGCTAACTGCTGGTTCCCAGGGTCTTTTTATTTTTATGTCTTTTAGTTTTGTTATAGGGTGCATGTGCTCACTGGAGAGAGAAGTGAGAAATCATCCCCCAGTGTGCTTGGCCAAACTACACTCCCATCTCTTCCATTCTTCTCTCTAGATTTTGAGCATACACACATAGGCACTCATTGAGTTTTTCAAGCTACCGGGTCTGGGACTAGAACTGTGGTCAGCCATGTGGGAATTCAGTGCCTTAACCACCATGCCACCTGCTGGCCTCAACCTAAGTGTCTTAAATATCTTACTGTACTCTAAATGATACACATGCACACACACACACACACACACAATGAAATACTATTCAGCCATTAAAATAATGAAATCCTATCATTTGAGGTAAAATGGGCAAGCCTAGGGGACATTATGTTAAATATTAATCAAGTAAACCAGAAAGCAAAATATTGCATATTTTCAATCATATGTGGAAATTAGGGAGGGGGAATGACTTCATAGAAGTAGAGAATTCAAGAGTGACTACTAAAGGCTGGGAAGGATGGTGGAGAGAGATTAGAGGATGGTGATTAATGGAAACAAAACTGCAGATAGTTGAGAGGAACAAAGTCTAGTGCTGTACAATATTGCAGGATGACTAGAGTTAATGATAACTCATCGTATACCTCTGAGTGCATAAAAAAACAAGAGGATCTGGAATGTTCTCAGTACAAAGTAATAACAAAGGGCTGAGAGGACAGTTGTGCTGACTACCCTGATTTAATCATTATGCATTGTATTCTTGGACTAAAAAAAAAAAAAGAAAACTCATATTGTGCCCGACAAATACATATAATTATTATATGTCAATAACAATACATGAAAAAAAAACTAAAAATGAAAAGTAGTTGGGTATAGCACGTAAGAGAAAAGATGCTTGACTGCCCGTTGATTGTATCTGTTTGAAAACCAAAAGGACACTGTGTTGGCCCTAAGTAGTGTGACCAACCAACCTGTTTGCCTTGGACTGTCCTGGTTTAGCACTGACATCTCATGTCATAGGCAAACTGGGACAGTTGTCCACCTTGGTTGTAAGGCCTGCAGAAGAGAGAGAAGGGAGGCACATGGGTCCAGAAGCAAAGAAGAATGTAACCTAATGGGAATAGAAAGGCAAAGGCTTTACCAGGAGGGACCCAGAGATAACCTGGCCCTGCCCAGCCAATATCGATGTCCAATGGGCCCAAGCTAAAGGGGTAGCCATGGCTCCAAGACTCACTGACAACACCAGTTCTTCTGGTCAGCACATGGCCTTGCAGTCAACCTATCATCTCAGTTCTGAGAGATGCCAAAATGGAATCAAGACCATCTGCCTCTCAAATTAATCGCTTGCTACAATCTCCTTAAACTAGATTCTCCAATCAAACTAATCTGCCCAGAGGATCCCCACTCCCTATTAGTTGCCAATGGTGACATTCCATCTCCCTCCTTGAAACCTGTGCCATGCTGTGCTGTTCTTTCTTCTTCCCACCCCCATTGTCTGGGAGAAGAATCCTTTTCAAAGATTTCCCAACTGCTTTTATTCATAATTGCCCTCTCCTCCCAGGAGACTTATAAGACATTGTTTTTTTCCTGTAATAAATGTCACTCCATGAAAATTTAATAGCACAGATGTAGTTTATATCTGTTTATGTAATGCAGCCATTTGGAGAGCCCAAGCCATTGTATCATCTAAGATTTTGTGCTGCTCATGCAAGAACCAATTTTTGCCCCCTGGGGGGCTACACCCATGGAGGACGCATGAATTAGTGTCACTCCCCCATAGAATTTTCCATTTCCCTTTATCTTGCTCCCACTACAAAGACACTTTGAAAACACCTATAATTTTTAATAAGTCATAGCTTAAATTATTGACACCATTTGTAAGGGCAGAGATCAATTCTAATTATGTATATGGGGCATGCATTTGTCCCCTAGTCACTGTTAAATGTCTGTTGTAGTTAGGTTCTCATAAACTTTTGATTGAAGCAATGAGTATGGCCCAAATTTCTCCAGTCTTGACCATCTATATTAACACATTTACCCCATACATTCTGGATCTTTTCTATGTCCTTATTTTACTTCTCTTTTTAAAGAATTATTTTATTTAACTTTATGTATTTATTTATTTTAATTTGATCAGAGAGGGAGGGAGAGAGAGAATGAGAGAGAGAGAGAGAAAGTGAGAAAGCAAGTCTCCAGGTCAGGACTCAAACCACGGTCGGCCATGTGGGAGTTCAGTAATTTTAACCACAATGCCACCTGCAAGCCCTTCTATGTCCCTCTTAAGGGAATTGTGTGTGTGTGTGTGTGGGGGGGGGTAATCCCCAGGGAATAGCTGACATTTACTTAGAAAACATTTATTCAACTTCTTAGACTGAGGTCCTCCAACTTGTGTTTTTCAGTTATAGGTTCTCTATGGCACATTTTCTAAATTGCAGGTGTGCCGTGAACAATTTCCTAGATTGTAGACACTTCATTTTTCCAGGACATCTCTTTTAAGAAAAGAAGCAGGACAGGTTCTTCGGTTCCATAAATATGAAGCAAGTAACCACCTTCTGTGCTGGGGCCCAGCCAAAACTGTCCAGTGAATTCCTGATACTCAATCTCCTTATCCATTAATATGGGAAAGTGAGAGGTTACAGGGAAAGGTGAGACAGATTGAAAGAGCAGCACTATGAACTTCTGATGGAATGAGTTCAAAACCCAGATCACTTTCTCAGGTTCAAAGTCATTAAAATGAGGCATTTACCAAGATGGCCAGCATGACTTTCCAGAAGGCATCAGGTTAGTTAAGGAGAAGAGGTTAGTACAAGGCATGAAATGACATGGTGCTGGGATCCTTTCCCAACCAGTAGGCCAATGCTCCAGGAACATGGCTCTGAATCTGAACATGGAAAGAATGACCAATCAGAGCTGTCATAACTGAGATGATAGTCAGAAGAGATGCTGAGCATGGCTAGTGACTGAACACTGGTGGGGAGGGTCTTATTGGGTAAACTCTGAGAAATCAGAATGGTAACCAGATGGTGATGTCAATACAGGTTCTGAGTGTACAATGAATAACCCTCAATTTTGGACTGCCCACTCTCTTCTGATTTGGGGGGTTATATCAGTTTCCTAAAGCTGCTGTAAGAAGTTGCCATCAACTTGGCAGGTTAAAAACCACAGACACTGGGACCAGCAGATAGCATAATGGAAACATCACTGGACTCCCATGTAGTTGAGTGCAATTTGAGCCCTGGACCCAGTGACTTAAAACTCAAGCTGGGCGCATGTGTGTGCGTGCCCAAAATCCCCAGAGGAGAATGGAAGAGAAGCGATTGCGGTGTGGCCATCTCCCCAGAGGTGATTTCTCACTTTCTGTCTCTCTGGCAAGTGCACACACCCTATAGCAAAAATCTCTCTCTAAAAACAAACAAACAAACAAACAAGACACTTCTTCTCTCACAGTTTCGGAGATGTCAAGCTCAAGGTATTAGCAGGGTCACAATTCCTCTGGAAGCTCTAATGGATGATCTATTCTTTGCTTCTTCTAGCTTCTAGTGACTGTCAGGCAATTGCATTACCATGGTTTCTGATTCTGTGGACACCTTGCTTCCTCTTCTCTGGGTCTTCCCCCCTTTTGTCTGCCTCAAGCCTCTCTCTGCCTTTCTTTTATAAGGACACTTACTGTCAGATAGTATTCACATGGAAAACCCAGAACTATCTCCTTCAAAAATTTTTAAATATATCTGCAATGACCCTTTTTCCAAATACAGTCACACTCATGGGTTTTGGAAATGAAGATTTAGATATATATTTTAGGGGGCCATTGTTCAATCCACTATATGGATCAAATACACATTCTCAAGAGCAGAAATAATTCTATCAATAAGGCAAAAGTTCAGATGCCTGTGCAGCCCAGCTTCTACAATAAGATGAGAGTAACCACTGAAAACAAGGACATTGGGAGCTTTTCGTGACTTTCCTGAGATTCTTTAACCATCATGGGAGCATGCTGGGTATGGATGTGTGTGTGTGTGTGTGTGTGTTTAGGAAGGGAAAGGGGAACATGATCTATGCAACAATCGAAGTCTCAACAGGAAATCATGCATTCAAAAGGATGACTGGAAAAACTTTAAAGAAGAAACCTTCTGCAGAAGCGTTGGTAAGACTAAGGAGCCAAACCAGGCCTACTGGCACAGTCTGTAGCAAACCAAACTGTAGTGTTGGAAGCCACATGGTTTACTGTGGTTTGGATTCTCTGGTAAGTTTGAGAATGCTAGGTATATATACATTTATCTAGCATCCTAAGGAGCTGGGGGAGCTGGGGAAGGGGGATTGTGATGTGACAGACCCTTTTGAGGTTGCTTTTCTCTTTCTCTCAAGTTAGTGTGAGTGTGTGAGCTATTGTGAATAAAAACAAGTCAACACTTAAAAAATAAATAAAGTAAGGTGCCTGCACAGGTTTTAACTTAGACTAGTACTGAAGAGCCACCATTTTGGACTTTCCCAGCCTCATCTGGTTTGAGAATTAATGAGGCCTCACTTGAGATGCCTGAATAGTCCAGCTCTCAAAGTGAATCAACAATAGATAGTGAGGCACCCTGGGGATAGAAAAAGAAGAAAGCAGTTACCGAACTAGGACTGAGGGACCATGGGGAAGGTTCTGCCAGTCTTGAGGCTAAACAGAATAGTAAGTAGAACTACAGGAACAGAGGAAGAGTCAACCAGGAAGAGCCCAATGGGATTAAGAACCTTTAAGTCTCTCTTCTCCTGTTCTCCAATAGCCTGTAGACACCTTCTACTAGCTGCTGTTAGCTGGGATCCATAAGGCAGGGGACCTTCCTGGGATACAGAGCAGGGCAAAGAACAGCACAGAACTTATGTGTGTGTGTGTGTATACATACATGTGTGTGTGTATATATATATATACATATATATAAATGCACACACACACGTTTTTTAGGAGAGGTTTTTGCTCTCGCCACACCAGAAAGACAGAGAGAGACAGAGAGACAGAAAGTGAGAAATCCCCCCAGGGAAGATGGCCATGCCGCAATCTCTTCTCCTCCATTCTCCTCTCGGGATCTTGGGCACACATGTACATGCACTGGGTGTGAGTTTTGAGTCACCAGGTCCGGGACTCGAACTGCAATCGACTACATGGGAATCCAGTGACATAGCCATTACACCAACTGCTGGACCCCACAGAACGTATCTTATAGGGCACACAGAGGAAAACAGTAAGCTCAGAGGGCAAGACTTGACTCCAGAAATCTGCTCCAAATTGCTTGAGTTTGAACACTGAAGGTTGAATGGGATCTTTGTGGTCTCAGTGAGTGAGATGTGAAGATTGAAGTTATATATGTCTAATGTATTTCCAGGTAGACTACAGGAGGGTCACATCTGCTTTGCTCACTGCTACGCCCCATTCCCAGGCACAACTCCAGAACACAGTAAGCACTAGACACAATATGAACCCAATGAATGTGATCCCTTGTGTATCTGCACTTTGGTAAAGGTGAGGCTCTTTGTGCCTGGCTCTTTCTTCTATTTAGAAAGTTTGCTCATCCTCCTCTATAAACTTACCTTGGGATTCTCCTACTCCCTGTGTTACCTGAATTAGGAGAAAAGTTCAAACTGGAAGTATTGGGTCATTGGGAAAGGCATAACATATTTTTCTGTGTTTCTATGCAAAAAAAAAAAAATGCATCATGACTTTCCCAAAGATCCAGTAGTTGCAACTCAGGCTCAAGCTGAGATACCAAGGAACAAAGATTCATTTCATGAACTACATTTCCAGGAAGAGCCCAGGATGATAGCTATGAGCTTATGGAGCTGAGGTTCAAGTCTTGGTTTCATCCCTGAGGTGTGAGCAGGTATCCAGGGACCTGTGTTTGAACAACTGATCAGGTGGAGATCAGAAAGAACTTCATCTCCATACGCTCCAGAGTAGGATCCTATTCCTTACAGTGGGCACGTAATTCAAGGGTCTAACCCTCCTTGGAGGGGCACTAGGCATGAAAAGAGAAGAAATTTATGCCCCCATCCTTCACTTACTAAAAAAGTCAAAATTCTTATAAAATTGGCAAGGTTATCAGAATCTTTCTCATTTAGATTTAGCCCACTAAGAGGCATATTCCATGCTAACGGGTGGCATAGTGGCTAAGGCACTGGATTCCACATGTCCAATCATGGTTGTAGCTCTGAACCCATTGGCTTGAAAAATCACACCAGGTTGCATGTGTATGTGTGCCCCAAAATCTCAAGAGGAGAATGGAGGCTATGTCATCCCCCCCTGGGGGGGAAGGTGATTTCTTGTTCTCTCTTTCTCTGTCTATATCTGTCTGTCTCTCTCTTTCTCTTTCTCTCCTCGGCAAGCACACATATACTTCGGCAAAACAAAACAAAACAAAAAGAAAAAGAAAAAAAAACATATTCTACAAGAGCTATAACCATTAATAAAGAGGATGCCAACAGACTTGTGGTCAATTAGGCAGAATGAGATGCCAGAGAAAACCCCCTTTCCCATTTCAGACATATGTAAAAGCTTAAAAAGAAAAAAAAGCTAAATATATGGCTAAGTTTAAGCCTTCCAAAGAGCAAAAAAATGGAGAGGAACTCAGAGCCAATGGTGCATGGGAACCCAAGCCAACAGGCTCATGGGAGAAACCAGGGGCTGGCAAAGGTTCCAATGGCTCAGACAAGAGATCTCACTGCTGCCCAAGGACAGGACTCCTGTTCTTGCCAGAGGAATCTGTGTGCCGCCCAGGGTGGAAAAAGAGCCTGTCCAATACTGTAAGTAGGTGTGAATTCAGACTGCTCATGTGGCACGGTGACCTCCAGCCAAAAAAATTAAAACCGATGCTCCTGAATTAATTGAATCATAAGGCCTCAGACAGAGGCAAATTCAACATCGCCTGCTAGGGATGCTGACACAACCCGGGTTCAAGAGGCTCACGTGGCACACAAGAGTTGAGATCAGTGGCTATCAACTTAGAATCACATAAAAACCTACAAGAGGATGAGGAGAACAATGACAATTTCAAATGATGAAATACAATCTCTGAGATAAGGAAACTGTACAAAGAAGAATGGCATACAAAAAAAAAAAAAAGAAGAAGAATAGTAAGAGGGCTAGGTGATAGTGCAATGGTAACATAATAGGACCTACATGGTAAAGGTCCTGGGTTTCTGTCCCTGGTCCTCTTGAGCACTCCAGGGATCTGCACGCCCATGATCCAAGCCAGCTGAGATGAGGAGTGTATCATACATGAGGACCCTTTCAAAGATGTCTCTCTCTCTTTTTTTTTTCTCTCTCTTTTTTTTCCCCTAAAAGTTCTGTGGGACCAGCAGTTGGCATAAAGGCTATGTTGCTGGACTCCCATATAGTCGACCATGGTTCGAGTCCCAGACCCAGTGGCTTAATCTCACACTGGGCTCGTGTGCGTGTGTGCTCAAGATCCTGAGACAAGAATGGATTGTGGCGTAGCCATCCCCCCTGGGGTGTGATTTCTTGCTTTCTGTCTCTGTCTCTCTGTCTGTCTGGCGAGTGCACATGCCCTATAGCAAAAACCTCTCTGAAAAACAACAACAAAAAGATCTTGTTGGGAATGCTATTTCTCTGTCTGCTTCTCTCTGTCTCTCTCATTCAGGGAATAAATAAACTAACTTAAAAAAAGTGGCAATTTATAGGTGTGAATAAAAATAACAAATTAAGTTGGGTGAAACGTGGAGATATAGTAGCCAATGACCTTTTTTTTTTTTTTAACAAAAGGGTAGTATTATTGGGCTATTGGGAAAATCACAATGCATTTTTGCACAGAAAATATGTCATGACTTTCCTAACGACCTAATAGTAGGGCAGGATTGCAAAGAAAATCTACATCTTAGGTAAAAATCATGGAAAAAGGTTTCTCTGGCATTGCTGCAGGTAAGTCACTTTAGGGAGTACGTAATGAACAGCTCGAATCGGCTTCAACCATGATGACAAACATTAGTGCACACAATAGAAAGGCCAGCAACATGGTGGCTGATCAGACCTCTTTAGAGGTCTCTTCCATGTCAGCCTGAGCGTTGTCCTCATTCTCAGGCTGGTGGACTGCAGAGTCATAGGTCGGAATTAATTAGAGAGGATTCTCTTCTGATCCAATCACAGGCAAGGAGATAGAACTGCCATGATCCATTCAGAAATGTTGGCTAGAATGGATGCCTGTGAGTCAAAACTCCATTTCCTCCATACCTTTCCTCTGGCTCTTTTGTCCATACTTTCCTGATATCTATGCTCTTCCATTTTCTTAAGGCTCTGTTCTTCTTGCTGCAGAAATTGAGGAACATATTCTCATTCTTCATATTTTAGTTTGGGTCTTGTCAACCAACAGGTATTTGGGAAATACATGAATGGATGTATTCCTTTAGCCATCGAGATAGAATTGGGGAGTGTTGTGTAGTGAGGTTTGAAGTTACCTGGTTCTCCTCTGTCACCCTCCTTTGAGTAATATCATTGCAGAAGATCTGAGAAATTTAGACACAAAGGAATAGCAGAAAGAGATACTTTATATTTCAATAACTGTTCTTACAATGAAACCCTTTTTATAATACTTATTTGGAGATTTATTTTGACTTACATTGATTTTCTACATATTCCTGTAGAAAAAGAGAAGGCTTAAGAGCTTTTTATAAATATGTGATTCTATCCCTCCTACGCCATGCCTGCTTTGGGAACACGCTAGTACCTATCTGTCAAGTCAGCGCTAAATCCTTTATGAGCACCCATCTGAACTCTGAGGAATTAAGGTTCACTCTGCAGTGTCTGGCTTTATTTCAACCCTGAAGTCTTCATTTTCAAAAACCAGTGCTCACAGGCAATGGCTTGCCTTGGTGACTAATGAAAACCTTTCTCTCCTGAATCCCAGAGACAACAAGGGGTGTGACTAGAAATGTGTGCTTCCCCTAACAAAAGTAGGGATGGGAACTTCTATGTCAGGAAGTTTCATTCTTGGGAATAATAGCACCTCAGTCAGCCAAAGTCCAAACTTTCTTTAAAGCAGAAGATTCAGGATTTAAGAACCAAGAGTAGGTAGGGTTTGGGGCCAGTAAATGGCACAGTGGTTACGGTCAACTGTGGGGTTCAAGTCCAGGACCCGGTGGCTTGAAAATCATGCTGGGAATGTGTGTGAATGCCCAAATTCCCAAGAGGAGAGGAGAGGGGAATGCAGCTAGACCAACCGCCAAGGGGGTGATTTCTTACTTTTCCTTTCCCTCTGTTTCTGGCAAGTAAATGTGCCCTATAGCAAAACAAACAAACAAACAAAACAAACAAACAAAAAACCAAAGTGGCCATCCAGAATAGATTACTGAAACCATGCAACTCTGAGCTTTAGCACCTCTCTGCTTCCTAGCATGTAGCTGAAACAGAGATTCGGGCTCCATAGAGATAGCAGCAATAAGAAAAGTCACAAGCCATGAAAGCCCACTTTTTTTCCCTATATTAAATAAAGGAATTTACATAAACTGTAAGTACCCAAAATTTGATCATAACTGGTCTTAAAAGAGCAGAGACAAAAGGTAATGGGATGGGGCCAGCAGGTGGGATAGTGGTTAAGGTACTGGACTCCCACATTGCCTGTGTCAGTTTGAGTCTTGTATCCGGTGACTTGAAAATTATACTGGGAATGTGTGCTTAAATCCTGAAAGGAGAATGGAGGAGAAGGGATTGTGATGTGGCCATCTCCCTGGGGGGTTATTTTCCACGTTACCTCTCTTTGTCTCTCTCCAGTGGGTGCACATGCTCTATGGCAAAAGCCTTAAAAAAAAAAAAAGGTAATGGGGTGAAGTTCATGAAAAAATGGAATTAAAATATGGGTTTATTCTGGTGGAAAAAATTTGAAATCCATACACATGCATTTTTTTCATAATACACATTTTCCATGAATTCTTTGAAGATTCTGTGTGGGGGGGGCATGGTTGTATATATGTATGAAATAAATGAATGGAGGAAGTTTACAGCAAGTATATATGTGTGTGTGTGTGTGTGTGTGTGTGTAGAGAGAGAGAGAGAGCGCGTGAGAGAGAGATGGACAGACAGATACATCTGTACCTAGCCCACTAGCCCCTTTACTGCTTTACTGCTGCAGGCTATCCTCAATGGTTTGATCAAGCTCAGTACCCATGACTTAGCCACCCATATGTGGTCTCCCTTGCTCTTTTGAATGTGAGATACCAACCTGTTTTGTTTTGATTATTTGTTTTTTAACCCACTCTAAGTACTCTGTTGCCACTGCCTCTTTGACCCTGTTGCTCGTAGTCTTAAATGGAATACTTCTGTCCAGGCTTGGCCTCCACACCCATGCCTAGGACCATCTTCACCCCTAATGCGTATGCAAGGGCATAGGTGGAAATGAACTACGACTTGCACAGATCTTAGCACACAGTATATATTCCATACACATAAAGCAATGATCTTTTCAAATAAAACTTTTGACCTTTTGTGTTCATGATTACAATCAATGTGTCACGATGGCTGAGTTTAACTCATTAACTTTTAGTATTATCTTAGGAGTTTCTCCAAATGAACATTGTGGGACGAATATTTATTTTTGGTGAAAGGGCTATGTTGAGCATCGTATGACATTTATCAGCATTCCTGGCCTCTGCCCACCACCGGAAAATGCCCTTTTTCTTATGTTGATTTTTCTTTGCTTGTTTTGTTTCAGAGAGATTTTTGCTACAGGGTGCATGCACTCACTGGAGAGATAGACAGAAAGCGAGAAATGGTCCCCCAAAAAGGATGGCCACCCCACAATCCCTTCTTCTCCATTCTCCTCTCAGGATTTTGGGCACACACACACACACACACACATGCACTCGGCCCAAGTTTTAAGCTGCTGGGTTCGGGACTTGAACTGCGGTCGACTATGTAAAAGTCCAGTGATATAACCGTTACACCATCTGCTGGTCCTCCCTTTTTTCTTTTGGACAACTGAAAATGCCACCAGACATTGTCAAATGTGTGAGAATCCTCTTAGACATTTATCTCTGTTTGCAAGGTTGCTATTATTTGGAATCCTAACCCTGGAAGCAAATAAGAAATCCCAACATCTGACCTGGAGGCTCACAGAAAAAGTATTTGCTGGCCCATTGTGCTTCATTTGGGATGCCTCAGTACATGGCAACATAGAAAGTCATCAGTTTTGCTTTGTTTTACTGATGTGCTTTAGGGGAAAAGCAAAGTGATCTGGGTGTGCATGAGTGAGATAGGAAAAGGTATTTTCATAATGCAATTAGAACGAAGAGAAACTGCATGCAATTAGGGTACAGCATACCTTGTTTAGCATGCACCTGGCATAACACAGCCAGCAGGTTGAAAATTACGGAATATAGATTTTCATGATCAGGTCTGCCTAATGTGTTTTTTGCACTTAAAAGACCCAGCTTGGAGGGTTGGTATGAAGTATATAAATTGTTTGGTACTGTGACCAAGGCTTAACATTTTCTACCTGGAGTTTTTATTACTGTTTCCTGAATTTAAGCACGTCTTCTGCTGCCTTTGCATTTTTTTCTTCAACAGCTCATTTTTCTGCTATGTAACTATCGTGGTCTGTTCCATAGACACAGAATGAAAAATCACTTCAGAATGCTCCCAAGTCTGGAGAGCACAGAGCTATGCAGCCTGAGCATCCCCAGCCCAAGCACACCCACTCAGATGATAGAATTGGTTTCCTCATTGGTTCAAATGATGGCAGGTGTTGGGAAGAGTTATTGTTCATTTTGCAGTTCCTCTTTGATCCTCTCTCTGAATTTTTTTTAATTTTAAATTTTACTTATTATCATTATTTTTAAAGATTTATTTTATTTCTTTTTTTTTTTTTTTTTGGAGAGGGTTTTGCTATAGGGCGCATGCGCTCGCCAGAAAAACAGAGAGAGATAGACAGAAAGCGAGACATTACCCCCGGGGGGGATAGCCATGCCACAATCCCTTCTCCTTCATTCTCCTCTTGGGATCTTAGGTATGCATGCACACGTGTCTGGAGTGAGTTTAAGCCACCAGGTCTAGGACTCGAACCACGGTCGACTACATGGGAGTCCAGCGACATAGCCATTACACTAACTGCTGATCCCTCTTATTATTTTTTAATTAGACCAGAGAGAGACAGAGAGAGAGGAAGGGAAAGTGAGAAAGCAAACCGCCAGGCCTGGAATATGAACCACAGCCATGTGGAAGTCCAGCACTTTAACCACTGTGCCACCTGCCATCCCCTTATTATCATTATTTTAAAATTTTCTATAGGACATGCATGCTCACTAGAGACACATGAACCACAGTTGACCACTTAGAAATCAAGTATCTTAACCACCACACCACCTGCTGGCCCTAACTCTTTAATTTTTAATTTTAATTCATTTATCAAATGATTATTTTAAAGCTTTAAAAAAGCTAGGTCAGTATTTCTATCATTTTGTATAGCATATTCTACTTGGTCTTTATTTTTGCCAGTAATCTCTCTGCCCCAGCTCAAATTCTAGCTTATCATTTGATAACTGGAAATTTTACTTAACTTCTAATTGGGGTAAGTGTCAAAATTTTCAAATTGGTATGGGACCAGCAAATAGCATAATGATTATGTTTCTGGACTCCCATGAAGTCGACCACAGTTCAAGTCCCAGACCCGGTGACTTAAAACTCACACTGGGTACATGCATGCCCCAAATCCTGAGAGGAGAATCAAAGAGAAGAGACTGGCATGGCCGTCCCTCCTGGGGGGCGGGCGGGGTGATTTCTTGCTTTCAGTCTCTCTGTCTCTCTGTCTCCAGTGAGCTCACACACCCTGTAGCAAAAATCTCTCTCTCTTAAAAAAAAAATTCAGTTGGCATAATGGCTATGTTGCTGGACTCCCACATAGTCGAACGAGGTTTGAGTCCTGGACCTGGTGGCTTAAAACTCACACCGAGTGCGTGTGCATGCGTGCCCAAGATCCCGAGAGGAGGGTGGAGGAGAAGGAATTGCAGCATGGCCATCCCCCCTAGGGGGTGATTTCTCACTTTCTATCTCTCTGTCTCTGGCTGGCTGGTGAGCGCACGCGCCCTATAGTAAAAACCTCTCAAAAAAATGCAAATTGGTATGGCCTGACCAGTTTGAGCAGGTCAGAGAACAGGCCAAGAGCAGGAGGCTCTCCCCCCATACCAGGCACTAGATCTTGAATCCCTTGATCTACTGGAAGGGAGAAAGGGTGTAAGAAGGGGGATGTAGTTAAAGGAAGGTGACCCAGAGTAAGGCCTGGAGTGGACAGAAGAGTGGATAGTGTATGTGTAGGTATATCAGAGTGCTAGATTTATCACTGGAATGGACGTATTTCAATATCTTAACATGGATGCATTTCCCTACCCTAGCAGACATAGACTACGGGTACCAAGCCAGATTAAGTTTCATCTGCCTATCCCAGAATGGAAAACAAAGCAGGGTTTATTCACTAGGGTTCTCGTGGTGCTTAACTGAGATTTTCCAAGTGAAGCATGGAACACAGGTTCTGAAACAGTGTGAGGAAGGGCAATCTGACAATATCATTATTCTATTCCTTGTTCTCTATTTCTTTTTGTATTTTCTTACTGCTTTATCCTACTCACATGTCTATTCTCTGTGTTTCTGGTTTTATTTCCCCATTTCTCTACGGTTGTTGTTTTGGGATTTCTCATATCCATAATTTGGTCCCTGTCCTTTCCTATTTCCCTATTTTATTACTCCTTTCTTGTTAGTATTTTGTCCTGTATGTCCCCAAATTGATATAAGAACGGATACATAAATGGAATTGGGATATACGGCACAAGGCAATTTTTAAAATAATGAAGACTTACAAGTGAAAATGAATAGAATGGAAGAGTTCATTGGAATTCTAACTAGGATTCACAGTCTTTCTGCCAAATTTTGACTCCACAGAAAAACTATCTTATCTGAATACAGGAGAGCTCCATATCGGGGAAGAGACCCAGAGGAAGGTATTTGGGCTGTTGTTTCAGGACAAGAGATTGAACTATTGGGAAATAGCATGATGCATTCTCAGACTTGAGTCAGATTCCAATAAACAGGAAGGGCTCGGTGTAAGTCCAGAGAAATCATGTTTGCAAGTGACTCTATCTCAGAGACAAGAAGAAGAAAACCTGAGCTCAGATAACAATATGCAATCCCACGCTGGAGATAGGACGCTTCTCCCTAATCTGAGCAGATCCCAGCA
>NW_006159539.1:9074649-9077477 GCF_000334495.1 Tupaia belangeri chinensis
GGAATTCTGCAGTACGGCAGAGAAAGGGGGTGGTGCAGCACCTCTGTGACACTTGGGAGGTCTCACTCCTCTGAGAACACTGGGAGCATCTACTTTTAGCAAAGCAGAGGTGTTCTCACAGAGGGGCAGTGTGACAAATCTCTTCACCACAGCTTGTGGAAGAGGGCATGCATGCAGAGACATTGTCAGGAGTGGTTGATGGCTCCGGAAGATGCTAAAGACAACTGGGGGAGTTCACAGCAAGTGAGAAGTCCTGACAGGTGGTGCAAACATGCTAAGGGACCATCAGACATTGGGGTCCAGCAGATTGGGCTTTTAGCGCTAAAGATAAATCACTTGTATCAATAGGCTGGCTATCTGAAGTTATGGAGGCAGATATGAAAGGGAAAAATCATAATAAGGCCTACTTTGAACTCTGCTCTGCACCACACTACTTCCAGAAATTAGAATTCAGTATGCCTGGGGTGATGCCTGGAATCTGAGTTTTTAATAAGTACCCTTTCCCTAACCTAATCTCATTCTATATCCAGGATACACACAGAGTCTCCACAAACTATACATTATGAAACACTGCAAAATGAAATGCTTCCAAGGGAGAAATCACAATTCTGAAAGAGCTTTATTTTCCAACTGAAAAAAAACAGAAAAGGCTAGGGGGGGAGGGATAATTTAAAGTTGACTCAACTCCAAATATGGGCTAGCCACTAATTGTTCAAAGATTTAATCTTCCCTTAGTTTTTCATTTACTTGTAGCATGCCAACTTCCCTTGACTTTGACTGGGTATGGGGTAGACTATGATGGGACTGGCTGAATTTTTCAGTGTGAGGTTTATGGTTTCATGATGAGTCTTGATATTTTCCATATATTTTTGAAAAGTATATATAAACTGTTAACATTTCAATAGTATCGCTTCTATGAAAAAAAGAGAAAATGTCACTCATTTGTACCTGTTTCTTCTGACAGGAAGAAAATGATGGGAGAAAAATGGGGTGCTTGAGCAATAAGAATCTGTGAACAGGTAACTGGATGACCAGGCAATGGATGACCACTAGGAAGATGAGCCAAGCCATGGGCCAGGCCCATTTTTATAAAGTGGTGAAAACATTCCATTGGGCAGAAGTGCTAAGACTGCATCCAACACTCAGCTCTGCCCTTGCTAAGTAGGACCTTGAACAAATCATTTTTCTGTACTTCAGTTCTTGGCAACAAAATCAGAAAACTGTCCTAGGTAATATTTCATGTCACTTAAAGATCTAGCATTATCATAGTCCTATACCATTCCTTTTTGCCTTCGAGAGCTACTGAAAAATAAGTAGCTATCAAAATGCTTCATCACAACCTTTAATTACAAGAAAAAAACCCCACTAGTATAGAAAGGGATTTCAGAACGTTTGTGAAAAAACAGAATTAAAATACAAATTTATTTCGATGCAAAAAAAATTGAAATCCATGCATAGTTTTTTCATAATACCCATTTTTTCATGAACTCTTTGAAGACCTTTGACATCTCTACAGCTCTGGCCCACTCGGAGGGAGGGTGGGTAAATAGGTGGGAGGAAGTGGGGGTTGTTCTGGGGAGGAAGAGAGGCTATCTCTGCCAGCTGCTCTTATGATGAGGAAATAATTACTTAATGGCTGGGCAATTTGTAAAGCAGCTGCTGGTGGTTTAGGGACACAGCTGTTCCAAAAAGAAAAATAATTGTTTTTTTTTTTTTCTTTTCTATATCCTACAACAGACAAATGAGCAGCACAGTTTCAAATTAAATGCTTAACTCCTGGTGAGAAATTTTCTTTAGAGTCCCTTGATGAGTTAGGGTCCAGCAGGTTGATAAAGTTTCAAAGCTCTCATTTTAGAAATGAATCTTAAAAGCATGGGAATCAGACAGAAATATAAGCTCAAAGGAAATTTATCCCAAATCCTCTACTTGATGTTGCTACCATTGATCATCATTATTTTTTACTGCCCAAGGTAAAATAAAATCAAAGTCAACACATCAGAACCACCTTCCCTTTTTTTTCAGGCCACTGAGTTCAGAGCATAAGAAGGTTCCAGTTTTTGATGGCACTGGCTAGACAACCATGGTGTCTTGTCAATTCATGAGAAGGTAATGAAGGGATAAAAAGGGGGTGCTCATGCAATAAGAATCTGTGAACAGGTAACTGGACTAGGGGCCTTGAGGATAGTTTTTCATGCAATCCTGAGAGTTATTAGGGAAGAAGGTCTCATTGTCTCCACTACGAAGGTGAAAACAGCCAATGCCCAAATGACTTACTCACCTAAGCTCAGCCAGTGTTATGTCTGGAATCAAGCTGCAAAGTTAGAGTAGTGGCCAAGAGAAATGTATATGGAGTCTGACTGTTTGAATCCCAGGTCTGACAGTGTCTGCTCTTGGACAAGTGACCTAACCATTCTGAGCCTTAGATTCCACTTGGTCCAGTTATCTAGCAGACTATGAGCTCAATTTCCAGGGCAGGGACTATTGCTAATGCTACCTGACTACAAAGCTCTTTACTATATCTTGATACACTGAAAGTAAACAGGTTCCCAAGTTAAACAAAAACAAATAAATGTAACAACCGACTCGGCAATAAGAAATCCATTTCATACTGCAAAACAGTAAGTGTTCGCTTGACTAACATTACACTTCTGTTGCTAAGAAAGAAGCTTGAATCAACAGACAGGTAATTCAGACTCCTTTCAACGGATGGCCATCAAATAGCCTGTACTCTGAGGAGTAAATCTGAATTGTCAATGGTCCAAGCAGGACCTGTGCAGCATATTACATTCTGAGAAGTTACAGGAGTCCATCTTTCAATCCATTCCTGC
>NW_006159539.1:9077554-9095075 GCF_000334495.1 Tupaia belangeri chinensis
CCGCTCTGGTGGCCTGCTTTTTTCCAGCTGTCTAAATATTACTTAGCTCCAAAACCTGGCTTTCTCCTCCCTGCCTTCCTCCGACAAATCCTGTCCTGTGGCCATTAGGCCACACTGACCTCTGTCTCCTTTCTATACTTCCAAAGTCTTTTGCATCTGTGCCACACAGTTTGGAATTTGTTTTGATTATCTTACAGTGGCCTCTGATTGCTTTTAAGCCAATATTTGTTCTTAGAGAATGGAGACCATATAAGAAATCTCCTGTCCCCTGCAGAGCTCAGCATGGTAAAGAAAAAGAAGACTGAATACATACTCCATTTTCAAACACTGAAATTAGTATTTCCTTAGCTGGAGTTGTTTCCCTTCCTCCCAACAAGACTCATTTGTTAATTTGCTTTAAGTACCATGAAGTCTTGATGTATCTGTGACAGAGAAGAGATTTAGGTCCCATCTTGGCCCTGCCAATTACTCTGCATGTGGCCTCAACATATGCATAACGGAACAATAATATCTATTCCAAATGTTGTTAAGCACCAAATTCTGATGAATTCTAAATGCCATATTCTTGTTCTTCCTTATTATGATCACTATTGATATGAGCCAGGCTCTCTTCTTAGTTCTGCAGAAACTTTACTCCAGAAGAATTTATATCTTTGGTTCATTAACATGTTTGCCATGCTGTGTTGATAAGCTAGAACTGCACTTCTGAACAAGTTCGTAATGATATCTTGCTGCCTGTGACATAGGTCTCGTGATAAAATGTGAATCTAAATGTGGCAGAAGTTAGCATGAGGACATTTGAGGAGGAACACAGAAACTTAACATGACTGTGAAAGGAAAGATACATCATAGCTTGCCAACCGTGAGATACCTTTATCTGGTATGGAAATAATTTGGCCAGGTCCAGACAACCAGGTAAGGGAATGCCTAAAATAAGTTGATAGTTCAAAGTGAAACAGATTGATTGATTGATTGATTTTAGGTTTTTGTCATAGCGTGGGTACTCTTACCAAAGAGAGAGGTAGATAGTGAGAAGGAAAGTGAGAAATCACCCCTGGGATTGGGGGATGACATAGTGCAATCCCCTCTTGAGGCATTCTCCTCTTGAGATTTTGGACATGCACTCAAACACACCTGGCATGAATTTCAAGCCTCCAGATCCAAGACTCAGACTGTGGTCAGTCATGTGGGAGTCCAGTGCCTTAACTGGTACATCACCTGCTGGTCTCTAAACGGATACTTAAAGGAAAGTCTTTATATACTGGGATTGTGTAAAATGATGCTTCTCAAACTTGAGAGTGCATCAGAATCAACTGAAGGCTTAGGTAAAAGGCAGAGTCTGTGGCTCCACCCCCCAAAATTCTGATTTTAGTATATCTGAGGTGGGGCCCTAGAATTTGCATGTCTAACACATTCCCAAATGATGCTAAAATGCTGCTGGTTCAAAAACTACCTGCAACATGAAACAATGATCTTGACTTCAATTACTTAACCTTCAGTAAATTAAACTTTTAGTATTTTCTTCCTAAAATTAGTGTTTCCTGGAAATATTCAGAAAACAAGATAGAAACTACGTCTCAACTTAGAAAAGAATTTATGAAGACTAAGGAAAGGCATTTCCAGAACTAATTCATGATAATAAATTGTCTATCTCTAAAATGAAGAGAGTTTTCAGTATTTGTGTAAAATCTGCTTGAGCTATAATATTGTTAAGGGAGTTGATGAATATTTCTTTAGTCTGCAAAATGTAGAATTGAATGACATCTTCAAGTTTCTTTTCCTTTTTTGTAAGAGGGAGAGAGAGAGAGACAAAGAAAGAGAAAGGTATTTTTACAGAGTCTTTCCATGCCACGATCCTCCACATTGCCTTACCATACCCAGCCAGTTAGACTAGACTGGGAACCAAACCCAGGCCTCCCATTTGACCTCAGACTTACAAAGTGGTACCCTGCTACTTGTGCTACCATGGCAAGGCTTAACAATTTCATCTTTACATCCATTCACTGTAAATTATACATGTTTTTGGATTCTGAGCTGAGTATGCAGAATCTTCTGGAAACACAGGCAGGTGGAGTTAGATATGTTACTTTTCTAAGAATTTAGTCCCTTTATTACTCATATTGCTGGAAAATCAATGACTGGAGCCATACAAGTTGTTTTCTTTCTCCTGACAAAAAGCAGATCAGCAAGTTTTCATATTGCACTATTTTCAATGGCTGGAACAGCAACATTTTATAACCAAGAAAAAAAATTTAGAAATCTTTACCAGTTGGAAAAAAAGGTTCTTGTAAAACTTTTCACATCCATTTACCATCTGGAAAAGCAGGGGTTTATACTTGGGCCTGATGATGTCCAGAGTCATCAAGCATCTTGGAAAATGACCTCGTATGTAAGATATTTCCTCTACAAGATGCCTCAATGTTCACCTCTACAATTTTACACTTGCTAAGTACTTACCATAGAAAATTAAGAGAAATATAAATAGATGGCAAATAGCCCTTTTACTGAAGAATGTTTTCAGATCTAAATGAAGTTCATAAGTAAAACTCAATAAATTTTGGCTTTCCTCTTTCCTATACTAAATTTCACATTCAAAAATATTTGAGAACTACCTCCCATGTGCCAACCCCTGGAGAGATGTATATTTAAGGTGGGAATCTGTGTATCCTCATTCTTTTAAAGTGGAAGCCATGCTTATGCAAAGTCCTCCCAGTTCTTTTTGTTTCTCGGGGATTAGCCAAACGCAACACGACTGCTCGCCTTCAGTGCCAGCAAAAGGGTCGTTAGACATATACAGCGATAGTGATTTATTTCTCTCACATGTGAACAGGATAAAGTTTATTGAATCTAGCCACCAGGGAGAACACACATGAACACTTAAAATGAGCCCCAAATGCTCATGCTTTTAAGCCAAATAACCCTGCAGGAAGTTGTGCTAATTGATTTATTTCTTATCAGTTTATACACTGGAGTTTTGACCTCAAGATATAAATCCATGAAAACTAATGCAGTGAGTCTCTCCTGCACTCTCCTCAACTATTTGAGCTTACCGCCTGGCTTGGTGGTCCACCTGATTAAGGACACATAGAGATTCATGTAGTTCATTAGTGATTGCTCTGAGGTTGAAGACAGGTCTTTCTTTTTCTCAATTATCTTGATGTACTGGAGGCTTAAATTTCTATTTCATCCATAATGCTTACTGTATTTCATTGTACTAGAGTCAGAATACTTTAGTCTGGCTCCCTCACCTCCTATTTCATCATGTTTGAAGGCCAAATGGTAAAAAACTTATGTTATTAGTTGTACTGTGTGTGTGAGTTTGTTACATAATTATCACTTTGCTCTTTTACTCCATTGAATGTAACACATATGTGCATATGTGACAGTTTGGTTCTGGCAATGAGCCACGATTGCCTACAGCCTCTTTTAGAGAAAGGGAGTACCTGGTCAGCTAGAATTGCCCTGTCCTGCTAACTAGTCCTGCTCTGCTCAGTCTTGGTTCAGCCTGGTAAGCTCTGATAGACTTTTAGCTTGACTCACCTTATCTTGGCTCAGTTCAGCTCCATGTGCTGTGAGCTCTAAGAGGGAGGAAAGCACTGAGTGTTCTCCACACACGTAACTAGCTGCATGAGGGAGGAAGTGCCTGCAAGTGCTGCTACAGGCTTTGCAAGCCTACTAAGAGCTCTGTGAGCTCCCATTAAATTCAGCCAATAAACAGCATGACATCAGTGCCTCATGTCTTTTTCCAACTCCCTGCATCTCTGCTTGACCCACTCTTCAGAAGAGGAAAGAAACTTGCAAAACACATACATTTTTCTACTGTCATGATTGATTTTTTTTTCTATTCTAAACACTGAAAGCTTCTTTTGACTTTGTGGGCCATGAGCCCCTTGGGTAAAGACTGCCTGCTTTTTCAGAGTACATGTGTCCAGGTAATAATGCAAAGCTGTTATCTGCTATGTGCTCAGTGAGGGTTAGCTAGGAAATATCACCCACTCTCATCTGAGAAGCCATCTCTCCTCCCCTGGGTCTGGAGATGCTAACACTTAACACATCATCCACTATTTAATAAACATCTTCCTCTCAGCAACACCATCCACTATTTAGGAAACATCTTCCTTTCAGCAAGAGAGAATCTTGAGAGAAATCTAACAGATTCAAACTCAGTCCTATGGAGAGAAAAATGTCATATGTTATGCAGAGAGCTGGATCATATAAAATTCAACCTTTGGTGCTACTAATGTTGACAAGGAAGAACAGATTCTCTGTGCTCAAGTACTTGGAGAGAGGAAATGGAAACTAATCTACCTATCTACTAATCAAAGTATGATCCCTGGATCAGTAGTACTAATACCCCCTGGAAACATGTTGGAATTAAGTTCTCAGTTCTGCCCAGACTTACTAAATCAGAAACTCTAGAGCAAGGTCCAACAATCCTTGCTTGAATCTTTCAAGTAATAGTGATGCACACTCAGATATGAGGCACTGACTGTCTAGCTAGACAACGCTCTTTTCATTTCATCACATTATCCCCCCCAACGAGATGCCACACAGAAGCAATTAGACAGTGTCAGGCTTTGGTCAAGACTTTAGAAAGGTACAACTAGTGGTACCTACTGGACAAGGGCTTTTTTTTTTTTTTTTGAGAGGTTTTTGCTATAGGGCACGTGCGTTCACCAGACAGAGAGAGACAGAGAGACAAAAAGCGAAAAATCATCCCCCAGGGGGGATGGCCATGCTGCAATCCCTTCTCCTCCATTCTCCTCTTGGGATCTTGGGCACGCACGCACACATGCCTGGCATGAGTTTAAGCCACTGGTCTGGGACTCAAACTGTGGTCGACTACGTGGGAGTCCAGCGACATAGCCATTACACTAACTGCTGGTCCCATGGACAAGGGCTCTTATACTACCCATTTTTCTTTTAGTAGTTCTGAGTTCAATTCTTGGAAAACAGTAAATTAATAAATATCCAAATAGTTGTTGAGGGTGTGAATCAATGAATTTATGTCTTTTCTACCTACCTACTTACCTACCTATCTGCTCCTTAATATGAAAGGCTAGAAATAGAGCTATGTCTGAGTATCTGGACTCTGAGGTGTTCAAGACCATTAGTGATAGAAAGCTCTGCAAGGGAAGGGGTGGGAAAGCAAATTTCTCTTTGAATACTCATGCAATCAGTTTCTAATACTGAGGCAGGAAAAAAGCTAGAAAATAGAAGTTGATAAGGGCGATCAAGCATCTGGCCTATGTAGCTAGATAGAAAAACCCATCAGGACAGAAAGTTCCCTACTCCAAGTAATGTAGGTAGGAGATTTCCAATGGGGGATGTCTAGTTGATTAAAGTCACATCTTATATAGCCAATGAGGTGAATCAGTGGGCCCAGCCACATCTGACATAACCAATGAAATGAATCAGTGGGCCCAGGCACATCTGATATAGCCAATGAGATGAATCAGTGGGCCTAGCACATTTGATTTAGCTAGTAAGATGATCCAGTGGGCCCAGCGACATTTGATATAGCCAATGGAATGAAAGCAATCAGTAGGGCCAGCCAATGATCACCTAACATGAACCCTTTTAAGGACTTATAAACTCTATAGAAAGTAAGTTCCAGGGCTCTTGAGCCACTGTTTCTCTTTCCATTCAGCCTGTTCCAACTTCCTGGGACTGTACTTTCACTTTTACTTAATAAACTACTCTTTGCTTTCACTATGGGCATGTTTTAATTCTTTGTCCAAAACACCAAGAACCTGAATATCACTGAAGCCATCCTGCAACAATATCAAATGTTATTTCTTCAAACTTTACCCCCATGGGAACCTGGAATACTGCAATGTAATATGAAGATGTTCCTCCTTTCAGCATTACCTATTTCAATGTATAGCACAACTAGCATTCAGAATAATACACTCAAGGATCAGTTTGCTTAAATGACTTTTTTTTTTTTAACAGAAATTCTCCAGTTTGTGGGTGGTAGCTCTTCCTGTTCTGCACACCACTGAATTCTGTGAATACCTCTACGCTAAGGTAAATAAGCTATCCACAAGTGTGATTCTTTTACTAAAGAGATCAATATAGATAGAAACAATGCGTTAATGACCTTGGATGACTCTTTGTATTTCTGAGATCTAGCATTATACCATGAAAATGTGTTGTGTGTGTTTATTTAATTAACGAATGCAATCAATTCTTGGTATCAAAGTTAATGCTCCTCCTGTAACTTTATTCTAATCTTTCAGCTCCGCCCATTTCCTTGTCTACTCCTCTCATCTTTAGCTCAACAAATCTTCCCAGAGTCAACCTCTTCTCAAGCCCACACTGGGCCATACCTTATGGATCTTAGGGTGACATATTCGGGGGTTCACTTTGAAATGTATCAAGGGCATAGACTGTATGGTTTACAATGAAGGAACTCTGCACTTCTTTTAGCTTATGCTTTGCTCTTGAAATCTGAGAAACACATATCTTAAACAAATGTATACTTTCTCACATCATTCAGCTTCAAATAGATTTAGCTATTTCCTTTTTAAAGTTTCCAGCGTACATGTTTGCTCTCCAGAGAGAAGGACTAGGAAAAGTATCCCCCCCATTGGGGCAAGGTCATGCCACAATCCCCTTTCCTCTATTTCTCCATTCCATGGAGATTTGGACATGCACATACATATGCCTAGAATGTTTTTCAAGCTGCTAGGGCCAGGATTTGAACTGTGACTGGGCATGAGGGATCCGGCTTCTCCTATAATTTTATCACCTCTGGTCAAAATGGTCACAGACCAAACAGAAAAGTGAGTAGAGGTTGATTATGGTGATTGCCTACAAAAGAGTCAGAGAGATACTTGTGGTCAGTCCTGACTTTATTGGAGAGGTTGCGCCTATAGATTTCAAACTCTGTGCCTGGTTAGAGAAACACAGCTTGGCCTCACTTCATCCCTAGACTCTCAACTTCCTTATTAGTGACCATGAGTTGTCTTTAGGAGCTATTCATTTCTGAGCTAATTGCATGAAGAACCAAGGCAGAAACACTTGCTAACACTGTGTTACACATGAAAAATCAAGTTTATTTGCTTTTGTTTGTGCTGTTTTCACTTTTTTCTTTCTTTTTTTTTTTTTTCTTTTTTCTTTCTTTCTTTTTTCTTCTTCTTTTTTTTTTTTGAGAGATTTTTGCTACAGGGCACGTGTGCTCGACAGAGAGACAGAAAGTGAGAAATCATCCCCTGGGGGAGGGGGGAGATGGACATGCTGCAATCTCTTCTCCTCCATTCTCCTCTCGGGATCTTGGGCATGCACGCACATGCGCCCGGCGTGAGTTTAAGCCACTGGGTCTAAAACGTGGTCGAAACGTGGTAGACTACATGGGAGTTCAGTGACATAGCCATTACGCTAACTGCTGGTCCCATGTGCTGTTTTCACTTTTGTGCCTTAATTTCAAGTAATAACATTTCCTTTAAGATATAGGCAATACAGCAGAGGACTTAAAGGAACTGAAATAAGTTAAGCATGGATATGAAAGTTTCTTGTATCATTTATTACATTAAAGATCTTTAAAATGTTTCTTCTCTAATCTTGCTCATTATTCTAATTTGTAAATTGAGGATTATAATTTCTACCTTAAAGAATTGATGAGAAAATTCACCAAAGATTTATTTATTCTACAAATATTTCTGAACACATAACAGAAAATGGATAAAAGGAAGAGGACAGAGAGAAGCAAGACAAACATGTCCTCTGACTCTTCCCAAGTCTCCTGCCAAGAGCTTCTACAAGCAATCCTATTTGTGCTAAGTGTTGGGAAAGGAAAAGTGAAGCACACTATAGAAATGTATAGCATGAGATCTACATAATCAATGGGTCATGGAAGGGGACTGTCATAGCGTACAAATTTGGGAGAAATGTCCAACCGCCAAAGTAGGCAATCCTTAATGTATAGCTTTTACCAGTTACTAGTCATTTCTCTAAATGCCATAAAATGAGGGTAGATAGCTAGACACAGGAACTTTTCAAAAATATTTTTTTTTCATGGGACTCGTATGTTTACCAGAGACACAGAGACAGAGAAATTGAGAAATCCCCTCTACGGTGATGACCATGCTGCAATCCCTTCTTCATAGTCCTCTCAGAATTTTGGGCACCCACACACATGCACCTGGCATGATTTTCAAGCTATCGGGTCCAGGATATGAAGGGGTCAACCATGTGGGAGTCCAACACCTTAAACACTATGCCACCTGCTGGTCTCAGAGAGGAACTTTTAGGAAAGAGGACTAGGGAAGAACACAATGTAAGCAAACACATATAAAGCTCAAAAAAGCCCAGAAGGGTTGTAAGGGAAAAAGCGAAGGTCAGACTTGGCTTGAACATGGAGTACCTTACTAAGGGCCAGATACATCTCACTAAATGATAACTATATCATCCAAAAACTACGTAGTCATTGACTTCTAGAAAGGTGGGACTGGCATATGGTGTCATGGTTACATTACTAGACTCGCACACAGTCAGCCATGGTTTGAATCCCAGACCCGAGGGTTTAAAACTCATGCTGGGCCTGTGTGCATGTGTGCCCAAGATCCTGAGAGGTGAATGGAGAAGGCATGGCCATTCCCCCGGGGTGGTGGGGGATTTCACACCTTCTGTCTCTCAGTCTCTCCAGCAGCACACATGCACTATAGCAAAATCTCTCTAAAAGAGAAAGTAAGCAGTGCTCTTGGTTAGTAAATAGTTGAAACAGTGTTTGTTTTTTATTTTAAGAAAAAAACTGTACTTTTTTTTTTTTCTACAAAACATTTAGTGGAAATTTCCCACTGCTAGTACAATCCAAAAATTAGATCTATGGCCTGAAACCAGATAGTCCTCAGGCAAACAGTAGCTTTCTTTTTTTAGTATTTCACATTTTAGTATTGGCCAGTCTCCACTACCCCCCTAGGACACAAATCTAATTGTCATTATAAGCAGTTAGACCTGCGCTCTCCCCAGAAGGATGGAGAATGCCAATCACCTCAGGCAAGAGCCTTTGGCAGCTTGGCAGCTTTTAAATGCCTCATTTTGAATAAGCAGGGTACTTTTTCTGGAAGGATTTAAAATCATGTTATATAAGTCACAATTAGTGGCTTCCCACAAACTGCCTATCACTCCAGCGAGTGAGATCTCTCCAAAGTGCTTTGTTGACTGGCTCACAGAATTGTACTTCATTGTTCTTCAGAGGGAAAATATAGTTCTCTTCCCCTTTTATGTCCATTCACTTATATACATATCATCCTATGTATGTGCCCCAGAGGGTACAAAGTGTTTATAAGGCCCCCAACCAGGAATACTCAAAAGTAGCATCATACAATGCCTTTAAAAGATACTGTATTTTCTTAGCAGCAATTTTTTTTTTTAATTTCACTTTCAATATTCAGGAGAATCCTAACCTACACTGGTTTACTGTTTTTATTATAGGAAAAGAAAGAGGCACAATAATAAAGAAAACAGATTTGTAACGATTAAATATGACTCAGGTATGAGAACTAAGCCAAATGGGTTTTTTATTCTCAGACATTAAAGCAAAGTAAATAAGAAAATATGAGGGGTTTTTTTGTTTTTTTTTTGTTATTGTTGTTTTTTAGATTTTTGCTATAGGGTGTGTGTGCTTACTGGACAGAGAGAGACAGAGAGACAGAAAGTGAGAAAGCGCCGCCAGAGGCAATGGCCATGCCGCAATCCCTTCTCCTCCATTCTCCCCTTGGGATCTTGGGCCCGCATGCACTCATGCCCAGAGTGACTTTCAAGTCGTCAACTCGAATCGCGGTCGGCCACGTCAGAGTCCAGCAAGGTAAACATTACGCCATTTGCTGGTCCCAGAGACTGATTCTTTAGGCAGAAAACAATTTCCAATTTCCCTATGTCGTGAATCCATACTATTGAACCAGGAACTAAAGGGTCATCAGGAAAGTCATGGCGCCATTTGTGCATGGAAAAATACGTCAAGACTTTCCCAATGACCTAACCATTTTGTGAAAGGCATTTTGCCTTTGCTTATGAAACAGGACTTGGGGAAACCTCACAAGAAAAAGTATTCAGCCACAGTGGAGTGTATTTGGGCATTTCAGGAAGATGCTGGTTAACATACATTAGCATTCAAATGGAAGCTGAAAGTACTGTCCTGGGAACCCTCAACTGCAGGCTGTCCTACCGGTGACTGTCATTAGGAGCCAATCCAGACATGGTGCAGGTGCCAGCTGTATGAACGATGATGTTTTGTTTTAAAAAATGACTTAATTATAGGAAAAGGATTTAGAAGCCTTGGATTCGGCCTCACTCTCCCACTTCTCAGCATTCTGACATAAAATCACTTCTAAGTGCTCTAGGTCTCTATTTCCTTTTCTAGGAAAAAAAAATTGAGTCGATACATTTTTGCATAGCAAAACACAGAAAATTACATCATGACTTTTCTGACAACCAATATATATATTTTTTAATTGCCAGGTGACATGTGTACTCTCCAGAGAGAAACAGAGAGAGGAAAAGCACCCCCAATGAAGTATGATCATGCCGAAATCCCCTCTCCTCCATTTTTCCATCCTATCAGGATTTGAGATACATGAGTACATTCTAAAACAGACACAATTATGAAAATACCAGAAACCGAGTTGCCTCTGGAGGGTTGGGGTGAACTTTGACTAAGGGAATGTTTCTGGCGTGATCTTAATGTTCTATATCTTGATGTGGGTTTGGATTCCATAGATATATGCCTTTTCAAAAGTCAGCAGAGTTGGACAATTCCGTGTATATAAATTTTACACCAAAAGAAAGGCTTTATATAAATACTGGATTGTAGTTACTGATACACACACACATGCTGAAAAACATAGGGGAAAGACTTAACTTTACTAAAGTTTACTTGAAGATGCGTCAAGAAGAAGATAACTCACATAGAATGTGTAACTACTAAAATTAAGAAAAGTTAACAGTAAATAGTCCAAAGCTTCACTATAAGACTAAAGTCAAGTAGGATTTGAACCCAATTCTGTCTCTCTAAATCTTTAATCCTTCATCCTCTTGTGCCTGTATTAGAATTAATGGGTAGATATTTAAATGATATGAGTCGCTATGAAAAGGATTCAGGAGGAAAACAACCTCTGTGCAGTTAGAATTCCAGAAATAAGCCAGGTAAAAATCATACAGAGTTTCAACAATGTACTGCTAATTAGCTCTAATACTTAGCTCTAATTTGAGGTTTTCTGAGGGTTGTGACATTCATAGATGACTAATTAACCTGCACAACAAATCCATTTCATTTGCTGCTGTGACATAGCCAATCAAGACTGGCTTTCTGTTTGCTCATTTGGAAAATGATGAGGATTCCCATTTAGACTTAATTACAGTGCAAAGGTTGACAATTATCTTCTCTCCAGAAGCATCAGATGCTTCAATATCATAGTGAACATGTGCCTATAATTATGTACATAATTTGTCTAGCAGAAAAATGTAACCCAGTCATTGCCTGGATCTTATGCCTATAAGCGAAGTATATATATATATATATATATATTTATAAAATGGGAAAGTGGTTTGATGGAATGTTAAAACCATTATAGTGTAAGAATCTATATGGAGCTGTTAGCAACTCAGTAGCAACCAATATCTCTTGGAATTATTACCCTCTATTAAAAATAATTAGGAAGAGTGAGAGAAAGGTGAACATTGTGGTAGAGTAAAAACACTATAATTGCTTTCTCAGGACTTGACTGCAATCATTAAAAATCCCAAAGGCACCTTAAATTCAACACCTCCGAAATCAAACTCCTGAACCACTCCCTGCCCTACTATAGCTGCTCCTTTTCGTGTGCTTGCTGCTTTAGATCATTGCAAGGCATTCTAGAGTCATCTGTATCCAACTCCTTCCTTGTAATCAGAGTTGTGGTTTTAATCACTGTTTCTGAGCATGTTGCTACACTGCATGTTGTGATACTTGCATTAACTTCACCTCCGTCACTGTGGTGTGATCAGTTTTAAGAGAATATACAGATGGTTCTGCCTTCCCTCAAGTCTTTGCCCGTTGTCACTCAACTTCTGCATTTCTCCCAGCATGCTCATCTCTAGTTAAAAATCTAATTATGTCATCTACCATACAGAAGAGTCATGAAAAGCTCACCTCTCCCTCAACAGCTTTTAGCAGCTGGGTTTCTTTTCTTTTCTTTTCTTCCTTCCTTATCTGTTTATTTATTTATAGGTCTTCTGAAAAGTCACGACACATTTTTTTGCATAGAAAAATATGTCATGACTTTTCCAGTGACCCACTATTTTGACATTTTTTTCTTCACATTCTGTTTCAGCTTCAAACTCTCCTGGTCCACTCTACAATTTAATAGCTAGTTCTAATAAAGGGTTTGCTGGATAAGTAATGCAATATACTCATTTTTATGTCATGTATATCGTACAGCACAGACTACCTCAAAATTCAGTGGCTTAAAAGCAACCATTTTATTTTTCTCATACAGAAATGGCTTGACTTTGGTCATTTCCTAACAGAACTGCGTCGGCTGGAGTGAAAGAATCTTACTTCCAAACTCACATATCTGGTACCTAAGCCCTTCTTGATTTCTCTTTCTCTATGACTTCTCATTCTCCAATAATCTTCTGTTTGCCTTAGCCTCTTATAGCATTGATGTCTAAAGGAAGTTTCTTTCTTTTTTTCTTTTACACAGGGGATGAATTTCAGGAGGCAAGCAGCAGAAATTGTCTACCTACTTAAGAGTTACAACAGAAAAAGGCACGACCATACTTGTAACCTAGTGTATTACTGCAACAACCCCAGAGCCCCTCAGATTTACCACACAGAGAAATAAACTCCACGTCTTGATGGAAAAACGTAAAGGTCACATTGAAGAAGTGTACAGACAATGCGAGATATTATTGTGCCCATCTTTGGAAAACAAAATCTTCCATACTCATGCTACTTCCTCCTTTGTAAAAGACGTAGGATCACTGATTCCATATTGTATTCAAATTATTCCATGAAATGAATTGCATTTAGAATGACTGAGAAAACTCAACAAACAGCAAAAGTATTAATTTAATAATTGTTTAGTTTACTTACCATTTCAGGCGTATTCGGCAAGGTGTCAAACATTTTCTCCTTCTGAAATGCCATCTTTCTATTGTACTTACCTGCTGGTTCACCTTTTTAAATATAAACTTATTATTTACATTTTATCACTATACATCTTTACACTGCACAACATGGTTTTTCCCATCATGAATACAGAGCATATCAGTCAATAGAAAGACATTACCATATCTATATCTATAGATATAGATATAGATATATATAATCAGCAGCAAATAATTTCATTTTTGTGTCAAATGCATTCCTTGTTTTTTCCTCTTTTCTTTTCCCTCCTTCCATGTTATCCACCTCCTGTTATCCCTCCCTTACTATCTCTAATCTACAGTTGCCCTCCCTGTCATTATACCATCGAATCCTTCCATTTCTGCTATAGACCTTGGACATTCAGTATATATTGAGCGGGGACATACAATGCCCATCTTTCATAGTCTGGCTTGCTTCACTTATCTCCTGCTTTACCTTGAAAGTAAACTTTAGGGGCAGATGCTCAACTCTGCATTCTCTAAGCAAAACCAATCTCTCTCCACAATACCTGTATGGTACCTGACTCAAAATTCTTTGATCCTACAATAGAACATCATTGTCTATTTACTGATGCATTATCTCTCCTGCCAGACTATAATGATAAGGCTCTTACTTTAGAATCCATTTGGGTATAACACAGAGCTTCGTAAATAGTGTATGTTAAATACATGTTCTATTAATCACAAGAGGAACCAAGGGAATGAATAAGTGGTTTTATGCATGTATGTATTACCTTTGCCTGGTATGTGTCCTGGAACAAGTTTATACCTAGTGGTTGCCCATCTCCTAGTATTCACACATTTGTGTGGTCCTTTCCCACACTTTACCAGCGTTGGTCTATGTAACCAATAGAACATGGCAGAAAAGATGGTACTGTACTTCTGACAAAAGGTTATAAATAACACAGAAATTTCTATTTCTCTCCTAAGTCATTCTGATAGAAAACAGCTGCTATACTGTGAGAAGTCCTATCGAAAGACCTACACAGTGAGGAACTGAGACCTCCTACCAACAGCCACATGAGTGAGCCTGCAACCAGATCCTCCAGCCCTAGCCAACCTCCAGATGACTATCCCAGGTAACAGTTTGGGTGAAACCTCACAAAAGGTCTGAAGCCAGAGCTACCCAGCTAAGCTTTCCCCAGATTTCTGACTCTTAGAAACCATTGTGAGATAGTAAATGTTTGTTATTTTAAGCAGCTAAGCCTTGGGGTAATTTTTTTGCCCAGCAAGAGATAACCAATTTATTTACTAACAAATATTTGTGTATGTCATTCAAAGTAGTAAGAATGGAGTTCCCTTCGTTTTGGATTTTTTGCCAAAGTATTTGGCTGTTACTAGGATAGACATCTGGGTGGCAATTCCTGAAGCCAAACACCTGAGCTTTCTCTCCAACACAGAGAACCTCTCAGATACCACCAAGAGAAAGTAATGATCTCACTTCATGGAGGGAGTATCTGTGCTAATTAGCAGCACAATGAAGTATAACATGTCAAGCAATAAACTATTTGTATGTAATCTTCCAACACATTCTCTTACAGAAAAAAAAAAAACATGATGCCAAATAAATAAACACTAAATTACTACATACCATTGGACCTTGGAACGTGGCCTTACCTTGCTAGCTCATATTTCAATCCCTAATTATTAAACTGACAAAATTTCTCATTACTTTTTGTTGAAGATAAGAGCCTTAAAAAGTACAATACTACCTAGAAAAGATCTTCTTTACATGTGCTGCTAAGAAATCCAGAAGCGTTTTTAAAATGCAGAATCACTGACTCCATAATTATTTGTATTAAAATATTCTTCCATGAAATAATTGCAGTTAGAATAATTGAGAAAATGCCCTAAGTATGAACACAAAAAATAGCATATGCACTACTTTGATCATTCTTTAGTTTATACTTACAGTTTAGGTGTATTCAACAACATCGGTTGTTCAACCGAAACTTTCTCATCTTCTTCCAGAAATCACCTAAAAGACAACAAAAAGAAAAAAGAAAACAAAAACCTTATACACTATGTTGAGTGAAACTGGAAGCTAAATGTAATTCCAAACTTGTTGAACAGAACAGAAGTCAAACCAGAGCTAAATCGTAAAGCGAATGAGGCAAACAGGTGGTGTGTTGAACTTCCACATGGCTGGCCACAACTCGAGTCTTGGACCTGACACCTTGAAAATCATGCCAGGTGCATATGCATACATCTCTCAGAGCCAAAATCCTGACAGGAGAATGGAGGAGGAGGGACCCCACTGTATCCAACCTCCCAGGGGATAATTTCTCACTTTCCCTCTCTCTATTTCTCTGTCTCTCTCTGGAGAACATGTGTTCCATGGCAAAAAATAATAAATCAGACAGAGCTCTTAGTGGTAAGAGACATCTGTGTGGGTAGATCTCAGAAAGTAACAATTGAAACATACTTTCTAAACAAAGAGAAAAATGATCAAATAGAGATTATTTCAGGAATGCAAAGACAGTATGACATACAAAGCCAAAAGTTCCCATCTGGCCTTCAGTTCTTCACTGAATCTTTGATATGTATCTGGTTCTTGGATGACTTTTGTTTAGTAATGACAATGACCCAAGCACTATTCTAAGCACTTTAACATGTATCAACTCATTTTATTCTCAAAAACATTCATTCCCCATTTTGTACATGTGGAATGGGAGGCACAGAGAGAATAGGTCACTTACCCAAGGTCACACAGCTAGTTATTGCTACAACTGAAATTTGATCCCAAGTAACCTGGCTCTGGAGACCATACACTTACACTTTCAGTTCTCCGCAGTAAATAAATGACATTTTTCAAGTTCCTAATGTTTATGTTACATACAGGGCTCCCAAACAGAAATGACTGATCACATCACTGCGTAAGAGTTATGTTTTAGGTATCCTGGAGGCCAGCTGTAGTCCCATTGGTGATGACTTGTGCAGAGCCCTTAGCATATGCACAGTCATAGTAAGTCCTCAGCTTTGGCTGCATCACGACTGTCAGGGAAAGATGGAGCAGGAGAAAGAGGGCCTGGTGTGGATGTGTCCCCTCTGTACCTCATGCAGGGCACCACAGTTTGTGAACAGTGATCTCAGAATCCCTGAGGAGCTACAAGAAAGATTTCTTTATTTCCCTATATTGCGTCTGATACTCTTCTTCAAAGAATTCAATCTAGGTTCATAGAAAAATTAAAAATTAGTCTTCTAAAGAGATGACAACTCCCCACTAGATGTGTTTTATAAATTCAGATATGCATGCACTGTTTTCATTTAGCAGAATAAATACATGCATTTTGAAAAGGTCAGAAGCTCCAAATTATTGAAAAATCAATCAAACAGAGCAAGAGTGAGCAAGAGTGGAAACTGAGCTGGGAACTTCCAAGGCTTTCTCAAGAAGGCCTTGTTCTATGCTAAGCATCCTCCAGTGAATCATTATGCTTAATTGCAGATATCCTTTTTCCATAGGTGAATGCTAGGACAGAGAGTGATGGAACAAGATTCCCAAAGGAGAAGTGGTTAATCCTTTGCTTTCATGGGGGCTACTCAGGCTCTTGACATTAATACCAGGAGGTGTCGACTGCACCCTGTCATTTTTATCTGTGTCAGTTTTATCACGCTATTTAGTGCGACTACATTAGGATTCCAGAACAGTCCTCATTGGCAGTATTCCTGGCAGACAGGAAAGACAGACAAGCATCTTCAAATGCACGAAAAAAAAGCTCATTCCTGCGGCTGCCTCCCGCCTCCTAGTGAAGAGTAAACTCTTTCAAGTGTGTGTCTGATGCATACAGCGCTGTGTGATTTCTCAGTAAACAGCAATTAGTGGCGACGATGGATGCTAATAGCATATTAAAATAAACTCAGAAGGCCAGCCTGACATGTAGGTGGGTGGAAACTCCCTCTCGGTGTGAGACAGAATGATCAGCACCTTAAACAATCACAGAGATTCCAAAATAGTATTTATCCAGGAAAATAAAGAGCAAAGTACCAAGTATACATTCTAAATATTCTGAACAATGGTATAAACAGGGTGATATATTCATGACATGATACCTTGGGACTCAGCGAGACCCCCACAGATGTGGTCCCTGGCCTGGAGACCTCCAAACTGTAAGCTAAAGAGATTCCTATTATTTTAAATTACTCAGACTCAGGCATTTTCCTTTGTTACCAATGAACAGACTACATGATTAAATTTAAAATGTAAATCACTACAACAAATCAATGCAACCAGAAAATGTTTTAATTTCTTTCTGATCAGATAGTTTGGGTTCCTGTGTTAAAAAGATGGGTGTTGCTCCCTTAGGAAGGAGAAAATATACTCAAATTCAGAGTCATTTTGACTACATTGGAAAAAAAAATAGTAAATTCTTTAAAAAAAAAAAAAAAATTA
>NW_006159539.1:9095614-9124107 GCF_000334495.1 Tupaia belangeri chinensis
CCCCCCTGGGGGGTGATTTCTCGCTTTCTGTCTCTATGTCTCTCTCTGTCTGTCTGGCGAGCGCACGTGCCCTGTAGCGAAAACCTCTCCAAAAAAAAAAACTACTGCCTCCCTGTTTGGGGAACACTAAGGAAGGCACAATGCAACAGATTTCATTGCAACCAAACTCTGAGTAATGGCTCTGATCATTCTTCCCTGGGCCACATAAGTAGGGGTGGGTACTAATGGTCCCCAAATGGTCTCGTGGTGGCATATTCCCACTGTCTGCTTTTATTCTGAGGCTTCATCACTCTTTCTTCGCCAGAAGAAGAGACAATGCCTGTGTTCAGATCTTTTCATAAAGTACTGCACTTGGCAGAGTAGCCTCCCTGAATCACCTGATAATTACGACAGTTGCTTAATTGGTATAATGATGCATGTGTCTGCATCGAATGCCAAGCACCATAATTACATCGTGAACTTTATGTGCCGGCCCCAAGCACCTGAAGTTAGCTTTCTAGGTATCCAATTGTTTCATGGAAATAAGACGGCTGCAGGGTATTCTTTTTTTTTTTTTTTTTTTGAGAGGTTTTTGCTATAGCGCATGTGTGCTCGCCAGACAGACAGAGAGACAGACAGAGAGACAGAAAGTGAGAAATCACCCCCGGGGGGATGGCCACACTGCAATCCTTTCTCCTCCATTCTCCTCTTGGGATCTTGGACATGCACGCACACGCGCCCGGTGTGAGTTTAAGCCACTGGGTCTGGGACTCGAACCGCGGTCGACTATGTGGGAGTCCAGCAACATTGCCATTATGCTAATTGCTGGTCCTGGCTTCAGGGTATTCTTAACATTTTTTTTTTTTTTTCCAGTTTTTGCTATAAGGTGTGAGCACCCATGAGAGAAAAGTGGGGGAGAGGAGAATGAGAAATCACGCCCCAGGGAGGATGGCCATGCCACAGTCTCTTTTCCATTCTTCTCTCGGGATTATAGGGATGCAAGCTCATACATCTGGTGTGAAAGTCATGCCACCAGGTCCATGGCTTGAACTGCAATTGGCTATATAGGATCCAGTCACCTTAACCTTGGCGCCACCTGCTGGTCCATTCGTAACACAGTTTGAGCATACTGAATGATTCAGATGATGATGAGTTTTGGAGTCAAGTGATCTAACTCACAGCTTTGCCACTTACTGGAAGTTTGATTTGAGACAATATTCTTTCTATAAAAATTTTATTTGTTATTATTTTTACATTTGACCAGAGAGAAAGAAACGGAAAGTGAGAAAGCAAGCCACCAGATCTGGGACTTGAACTGTGGTTGGTCATGTGGGAGCCCAGTGCCCCAACTATTATGCCACCTGCTGGCACTGAGGGCAATATTCCTAAACTCTTTGAGGCTCACTTTTCTTTTTTAAATAGGAATGATTGCATGCATATCATAGTACTCTTATAAAGATGAAATGATATCATATTAATATTGTCATAAATATTGTCCTTTTCTCTTTAAATATTTACTGTAATTTAGGATTACAAGTAATGACAACACATCTTTGTAGGGTATGGGATGCTCTTTAAAAGCATGTTTATGGCATGTAATAACCAAATTGAGGATAAAAATGTATTCACTACCTTCAACATTTAACACTATATTAAGTTGTGAACATTTGAAATCCGCTCCCACATTCTGCAAGTATTATTGAATCCTCTATAATGTTCTTTACAGTGAGATACAGTTATAAAAAAATTGATTAAAATTCAGGTAAAAATCTTATAAATTAACAAAGATAACCTCAGTATAGCCAATGAAAAAAGAACTGTGACTTCCATGTAGAAAACTATTGGAGATAAAAGTGTATAATCTGAAAAAATCTATGGGTAGCAATCATTGGCCCAGTTAGAGACAGGTAAAATTGTACATAACAATAGCTCATTAGAAAGAAATAGAAAAAGAACAACTTTACTCGTAGACTGAGTTTTTGCAAGACTGCAATACTGTACTGTGCATGAAGAAATAAGAACTTGGGAAAGCAAATATAAAACAAAACTGGAAAGATGTTTAAAAGTGAAGACACAGTAAAGCCAGGATTTGGTAATTAATGGGGGAATATTTCCTGATTTTCTCCTGTTTCGTAGGGCCTCTGCTTTGGTTTTTAATCATCTGGTGGCAACTCACACTTAGGTGTGAGTTTACATATAGTCACTTTCGCAGAAACCTTACGAAATAAATAACAGTAGTGTTAGTTCGTTTTGACTAATAGGCATAGTCAAAACAGTTGTTGTAATGGCAGAACAGTAGCTGTTATAGTAGCATACTAGTGATTGTTGTTAAAGTAACAGAAGTAGCAGTATATCAACTATCAAATCCATGACGAATTAAATATTGTAATTAAGACATTAATAGTACTTACTATGCACCAGATAGTTCATATACATTATCTCTAATCTTTTCTAAAGTTTATTTATTCATCTCCTCCTTGAGTGAAAGAGGCAGACAGCACCCCCAACAGAGTCTTGACACCACAATTCAACCCCAACTTCCACCAGCCCTGGATCGTGGGCACCCATGTGCCTGGAGTACTCAAGAGAGGTCTTCAGATGTGAACCCGAAACCTTGTACGTGGATCAGACTCACAGAGTATTATATTTTAATAATATGACCACTATCTGGTCCCTCTCTAATCTTTGTATAAAACTTAAGATTGTTGCTATTATTACCCCCATTTGTCAAATGAGAAAATTCAGAATCAGTGAATCTAAATAATTTTCTATAAAGTATATAGAACAGAGTTCAAACTGTGACTACCTGGGCCTAAGTTTCATTGTCTTTATAGCAAGGGATTCTGTTACTCCTGGATGAAGGCCCAAGGACCAGACCAGGTTTTTTTGTTTGTTTGTTTTGTTTTGTTTTACTAATTTACTAGATAAGAAACTTAATTTTTGACAGTTTGTCATATTAGGCTCAGAACCTGTTAACAGAAATGAAATTTTAAAAGTCATGTATAAGTTGGAAGAGTTTAAATTAACTTCCACTGGAAGATCTCTCTCTTGAGATAACTGGCCTGAATCATTTGTTCAAGGAACCCCTTCTTTTAGGATATAGTCCATCTAGGGAATGAAATAATAAATCAGAGACCTGCCTGTTGCACTAGGAATGAGATAAAAGTAGGAGATGTTTGTTCTTTAGAAATAGCTCAATAGCGAGACCAGCAGTTAGCGTAATGGCTATGTCGCTGGACTCCCACATAGTTGACCGCAGTTCGTGTCCCGGACCCGGTGGCTGAAAACTCATGCCAGGAGCGTGTGTGTGCATGCCCAAGATCCCAAGAGAAGTACGGAGGAGAAGGGATTGTGGCGTGACCATCCCCCCAGGGGGTGATTTCTCGCTTTCTGTCTCTCTGTCTGTCTGGCAAAGCGCACGCGCCCTGTAGCAAAAACCTCTCAAAAAAAAAAAAAAAAAGAAAGAAAGAAAAAAAGAAAGAAAGAAAGAAAGAAAGAAAGAAAGAAAGAAAGAAAGAAAGAAAGAAAGAAAGAAAGAAAGAAAGAAAAAGAAATAGCTCAATAGCTAAGTTTCCTGAATAAGTATCATAGGAATCATACTTATTTTGTTCTGAGTAATTGAGAGCAGTTCTCTCAAATCTGAGGCCCCTTCTTCCTTGGTCAGGGTCACTAGACCAGTGTTCGTGACAGCACTCCATTTGAAAGATTAAATTTCCTTGCCAATATTTATTGTGAATTTTTCATTACTTTCATTTTTCACTTGACATTCCCTCCCTTGGTATTTCTAAAAAAACAATTGTGTGTTCTCTCCTGAACACTCACTCAGTGACTTCATGCTGAAAATCTCTGTAATGGGAACATCAGTCCCTCTCATTCGAAATAAAAATAGAACATCCATTTGGATCTGAAGAGAAATATGCCCTAAAGTCTCACATAACCCAACCCAGAAGAGGTTCCTGGGCAAAATAATTGATTGGACAAAGTATTATTCCTCCCCTTCCACCTAATCCAGCATTCTTTGAGTAGGTAGAGAGAGGTATACGTGCGTTCCACAGTGCCTATCACTCGGCAGATCTTAATGCTTGTTTGTGGGTTTATCCAAGCATAGGGAGCCATTCTGAAAAGCCACTGTATTCTACAAAATTAAGCTCAGTATAATACATTTTAGCTAAAATGTGTGGGAATGAGTTGCAAGATGATGGATAAAAAAAAATTACAAATTACTTGCATGAAAAATATTTGCCTTTCTGACATGTTAAAACAACCATTAATGCAACTCAGAGAATTCAAATCACTCTAGAGAGGCCTTCTGAGTTATGAGGGCAAAGGGACCTCAATTTTTTTTATGCATTTCAAATTCCAAACAAAATTTCCATCAACAACCTGAATATCTGAAAGGAATTTCAGGTCGTGCACTTGAGGAATGGGATTCTGAATACAAATCCTGTTGAATAGAATTGATGGGAGACGGACCCAGAACTCTAAATTTAGCAGGAAAGGGGTCCATATAGAGACCTCTGTGAGGACTGGGAGAAGGGCACTGTGGGCTATGAGGAAGGTAGAAAGGACCACTGTTCTCTAATCTTCTTCCACTTGCTTCACAAGGTTTCAATTTGCAAAGCTGCTTTCACACTCATTATTTTGTAGCATAGTACAAGGGGCAAATTCTCCTTCTACCTCCATTCTCTTCTCTGATTCCTGAATTCCAAAGTAATAAATACAATCTGTATTTCAATAGCTCCACATTCAATGAAAAAAAAAAAACCCAACCTGGTTTTAGTGCTGAGTCTACCCTTATGAATGACATTCTTATAGCCTTGAACAAAAGCACTCTTCTTAGCCTCAAATGTGTCATTATTAAAGTAAGAATAACATCTTCCATGCCTAATCTACAGTACCTACTGTAAAACTTAATGAACTATTACAGGAGATATTTAATCTTATTCCCATCATACTTATATTTATAGCCTAGGAAATGATCATTACTGGTTTATGCATTTATCATTTACTACACTGAGATCTATTCATTCTTTTATTAGTTAACTATTTCATGCATTTGTTAACTAACAACCATGAGCAGGTCTTCAAAATGTTCATGGAAATCATATTATGAAAAATCTTGTATGGATAGCAAAATTTTGTCTGACATATACACAGAGAGCACTTAAATATGTGTCAGGCACCTTTAAAGGCACTTAGGTCTTTTCTGGGTTCTCTTCAAGGGCTACTCTATAAGCTCCCCTTGCATGGCACCTTCACTCTCATTACATATTAATTACTCACAAACTCACAGTGCCAACACTTTCTCTTCTTTATAATCCAGCTACTATCTAAATATCACCTTCTAACTATTCTTTTTTCTTTTTTTGGAGAGGCTTTTTGCTATAGAGTGCGTGGGCTCGCCAGAAAGACAGAGAGAGACAGAGAGACAGAAAGCAAGAAATCACCCCCAGGGGGGATGGCCACGCCGCAATCTCTTCTCCATTCTCCTCTCGGTATCTTGGGCACGCACGCATGCGCACACACACACACACACGCACATGCACACGCACACGCACACGCCCGGCGTGAGTTTAAGCCACCGGATTCGAGACTCAAACCACAGTGGACTACACTGGGAGTTCAGTGACATAGCCATTACGCTAACTGCTGGTGCCACCTCTTAACTATTCTTTAACCTCTTCATGCCCTCAAGATGAACAAAGACAATCACAACTTACTATTCATTTGCAGTAACCAAAAACAAGGAAACAAAATACCCGGAAATCTCTCCTTGACTTATTCCTATCTCTTCTCCAAATTGCTAAAATAAATCCAATTAATCAGCAAGTACTGTCCAGAGTCTAAATATTTCTCACTTCTTTCACTCTCTCTCTTTTTTTTTTTTTTTTTTTTTTTTAGAATTAAAGCCAATGTGATTTATCTCCAGATACACTGTAACAGGTTCTTGACTGGTTTCCCTTCCTTCTTTCAGCCTTCCTTCCTTTTTAATCCACCCACTTCACAGTAGCCTAAGGGGATGTTTCTAGTTTGAGTCCTGGCAGACAAGAGCAGGCAGGCAAGCTACAGTTGTATCATAAAAGACCATATGAGCACAGTCAGCACTTCCCACAGTGCCTATCACTTGGCAGGTCTTAATGCTTGTTTGTGGGTTTATCCAAAACATAGGAAGCCATTTTGAAAAGCCACTGGATTCTGCAAAACTAAGCTCAGAATAATACATATTAGTTGGGAACCAGCAGTTAGCGTAATGGCTATGTTGCTGGACTCCCACGTAGTTGATCGCGGTTCGTGTCCCGGACCCGGTGGCTTAAAACTCACGCCGGGCGCATGTGCGTGCATGCCCAAGATCCCGAGAGGAGAATGGAGGAGAAGGGATTGCAGCGTGACCATGCCCCCTGGGGGGTGATTTCTCGCTTTCTGTCTCTATGTCTCTCTCTGTCTGTCTGGCGAGCACACACGCCCTACAGTGAAAATCTCTCAAAAAAAAAAAAAAGAAAAAAGAAAAAGAAAGAAAAAAAAAAAAGAATAATACATATTAGCTAAAAGGTAATGACATTTATTCCAGTGATGTATTTTCCCTTTCTTTCTAGATGAAGGCTATAAATTACTGTGTGTATGTATGTATGTACATGTGTATATATGTGTATATATTCCTTTTTTAACCAAAGGAGTATATAAATATCAGAGGCAAATAAAATTCCAAGGTATGTATGGAAATTTCAGTCTACAAATTTATTGAAATTTTTATTCCAATGGAAATAGAATCATAAAATACAGGGAAGTATTGAAGTGTTTGAGAAATGGCAATCTGACAAGGAGAAATCAGATTTAAAGTTCATCCTTGTAAATTCTTATCAATGTGGAAAAAAATCTAGCAAAATTATGACTATGACTGTAGATTATGACTGTAGACTAACATTGATCTTGGCAACCTGCAATGGTGTAGACACTGAAATATTTTATATAGCCCTCTGAAGGTACTTTCCCCTATATCCTAAATTTATTCCATCTATTAGATAACTTACTGGATTTGTTTACTGAAATTACTGGTGAATCTTGAGTTTTCAGATGAGACCAACAAAACAAAACAAAACAAGAATCAAAACCTCGACTGAAATGTATAAAAGCACAGTTTTGTGATGTTTGTTTTCCTGCTTCAGAAATGAAAGTATTACCATATTTAAGTGACTCATATGGTGGCCAAGAATATGTTTTTCTCTGGGTTGACCTAGATATACAGCATATGTACCTTCAAGAACATAGCCCTTAGAGAGCTAGAAGGTAGTAAAGCAGTAAAACATGACACTTTGTGAGACTGATCTACATAGACGGTCCCAGGATTGTGTCCAGAGACTCTGCAAGTATGTTGAGCATGCACATACCCATGATGTGAGGCTTGGTTATGGCATCAAGCCCGTGCTAAGGCCTATTCAGGTACCTGAGGTTCAAGTTCCTATCTGGAGTCACTGAGCCCACAGAGGAAGGACCAGCTACTTTTTAGTGAGAGTTCAGTCTACTGAGGGCAATAAGAAAAATTTAAAAGTAAAGAACGCAGAAAAAATAATGAGGGGAGACACTTCAAGATATTGGAGGAAGCAAAAATTTGTTAAATAAGATTCCCAGGGGCCAGCAGGTGGCATGGTGTATAAAGACACTGAATTCCCACATAGCCAACAGCGGTTCAAGTACTGGACCTGGCGGCTTGCTCTCTTGCTTTATCTTTCTCTCTTGTTGTCTCTTTCTGGTCAAATTGAAACAATAATAGTAATAATGATAACAAACGAAATTAAATAAATAATTATTTTTTAAAAAAGATAAGGCATGAGCAACACCACCAAAAGTAGGTAAGTGGAATTACATCAAGCTAAAAATCTTCTTCACACCAAAGGAAACTTTAAATAAATAAACAACCCACAGAATGGTAGAAAATATTTGCAAACTATACTTCAGATAAGAAACTGATAACAAGATAATAAGAAATTTAAACAGCTTATCTGAAAAACAAAACCTTAATAATCCAATTTAAAAATGGAAAACTGATCTAAACAGATAAGACATAAATAGTTAAAAAAAAAAAGAAAGAAAAGAAAAACACATGAAAACATGTTCAACATCTATTATGATAAAGGAAATGCAAAGAAAACCACAATGAGGAATCACCTAATGCCAGTAAAAATGACATAAATAAATAAATAACAAGTGCTGATGAGGTTGTGGAGAGAAAGAAACCCCTGTGCATTGCTGGTGGGACTGTAAATTAGTATAACCACTATAGAAAACAGTACGGAGGTTCTTCAAATATCCAAAAACAAAACTACCATATGGCTCAGTAATCCCACTCTTGGTTATTTACCCAAAGAACAAATAGATATAGATAAATTTGTACATCCATGTTTACTGCAGTTTTATTTACAACAGGTAAAACAAAAAATTAACCAAGTGCCTAACAACCAATAAACAGGCTAAGAAAATGTGGCACATATTCACAACGGGACACAACTCAGTCACAAAGAACAATGATAACCTGTAATTTGACTCAAGTGGACAAACGAAGACGATATAATGTTAAGTGAAATAAGCCAGGCTACGAAAGACAACACTGCATGTCTCACTTAATATATACCAGATATCAGAATTTTATGATGGAAACTGAAGGACTCAATGGCACAGAAATAGAGAGGGTGGTGGTAGATTCTAGAAGTTGTAGAGTGTGGGTGGAGGGTTTGAAGGACACAAGAATGGAAGCAAACAAATGGAATAGGTTATAAAATGGTGCACTATGGCAGAGTAAAAAATTATTGAAAACACAATATAGGATTCCAAATAAATAAAACTAGCAGAACTATTATTGAAGGTGTACAACATAATGCAATGTACAACACTGATGATATGACTATGTCTATATCCTTGATTATTACACACTATTCATGCTTAAGAAGTCTGTACACAAAGTTGTACAATAATCCTATGTAAACCAGAAATTAAAATTAAAAAGATCTCATTTGGGGTTTTCTTTTTCTCTGTTTCTATGTCTTTCTTGCCCATGGAAGAAATAAATAAACTTGAGAAAAAAGAGCACAGACCTTAGAGGTTATGGCAAAAAATTAACATTGATACTGAATATTTGAAGTGTAAACCTAAAAAAAAAATACTAATAGCTCAGATCTAATTTCTTAAAAACCATTTCAGATATGTTTATGAGAATCATAGATTATATAATATGCATAAACTTTGTATAAACTTCCTCAAAATCCTAAGGAACTGAAAGACACTTAGCATTTGAATTTCATTTAATTTATTTGTTCAGGTTACCTAGACTAAGTCATTTAACATTTCTGGGACTCACATATTTCATCTATATAATGGGACAACTATAATACCTACATAATACAAAACATTTAGCAAAATACCTGGCACACAATGAGTACTTGGTAAAATTAGCTAATATTTTTTATTGTCAATTATTTTCCATCCCCATGATACTTCTCAGGTATTGTACTAAAATTTAGAAACAAGAATACCACTGTCTAGAAATAGAAGAAAAGGGGAAACAACTAGGCTGAAATGTGCACAACTGATATGACTAACTCTTCAGTAATCTAGCTCCACTTCCTGATTTTCCTTGGTTTCTTTTACATTTACTATTTCCCCCCTTTTTTGAGGGAGTAAAGTACATTGTTTTACAGAAAATTTGTGGGGGTCAGCAGGTGGCATGGTGGTTAAGGCACTGGACAACAGTCTTATACCTGGAGGCTTGCTTTCTCACCCTCCCTACTCTGTTTTTCTCTCTGATGAGTGTACATGCCCTACAGCAAATTTAGAAATTATAATAAAAATAATATAAATATTTTTTGAGAGATTTTTGCCATAGGGCGCGTGCGCTTGCCAGACAGAGAGAGACAGAGATACAGAATGCAAGAAATCACGCCCCAGGGGGGATGGCCACGCCGCAATCCCTTCTTCTCCATTCTCCTCTCAGGATCTTGGGCATGCATGCACATGCGCCCGGCGTGGGTTTTAAGCCACCAGGTCCGGGACACGAACCGCGGTTGACCACGTGGGAGTCCAGCAACATAGCCATTACGCTAACTGCTGGTCCCAGTAAGAAACAATTCCTGTAGGTCTAATGTCTAGCCCTTCATGGCTCTCTTAGTTCTCCAGCATTCCCATATAAGACACTAGTCATCAGGATCAGCAGATGATATAATGGTTATGTTGCTGGACTCCCATGTAATTGACAGTGGTTCAAGTCTTGGACCCAGTGGTTTAAAAACTCACACTAGGCACATGTGCTTGCATGCCCAAGATCCCAAGAGGATAATGGAGGAGAAGGGATTGCGGCGTGGCCAACACCCCTAGGGAATTAACTAGTTTATAACATTTGCTACCATAGAACTCCATTAATAGAGAAATTGATGCCCCAAAACAAAAAAGATGACTAGTTATAGAAATAAAATAAATTTTGTCTTCATATACTGGAATATATATTTAGCAGTCTAAGAAACTCCAAAATGAAACAGCTAATTAGGCTATTCCTGTGGTCACAAAGAAGTTTTTCTACTTTGTCCAGCCTCTGGGAAACTGGTTAACTACTGTTACAAAAAAACAACAGGATTTAGAAGTTATTTTGGGATGCCCTGGCAGGGCGATTATTTCTGATGGTACTGTGTAACTAAAAATGAAGAACTTTACAACCTAACTTCTTACTTCGAAGTGTAAACTGAAGGTCATTTACTTCTGAGACCATGTAAACTGTATAGCCCTAGGTTTAAGATTTTCAAAATATCTTGTTATGATCCTGTGTGTTGCTAAGTTACAGCATCAATTGAATTAAAAGCCATGTCTAGGCTCCTGTGTATAAGTTACTGATTGAGAAAGAACGTGATGGGATCTCAAGAGGTAAATTGGGGAATTCCAGGGTAGGGGGGTTCAGAGGATCAATGGTATTCTAAATCTTTAAACATCCCAGACAAACACACACTGAAATCTTTCATCAAGAAAACAATTAATGGGATATGAAAATATTTCCTTCTTCACTCTTCCTCCCTTGTTTGCAGAAAAGTATACTTTCAGAGAATTCTGGCTGCCAAAGCACCCTTATACAAGCTTTTATAAACACAAAGTTAATGAAAAGAGACCACAATCAACCATGAGCTGGTTCTCCAAGTTTCTGCTCAAAAGTAACAAACTTAACATCTGTTCATACTTCATGGGGCCAAGCAAGTCACATGGGGATGCCTGAGTTAAACAGGGTGTGAAGACTCAAACACCAAATTTTTGTTAAAGGAAGGGTCTCAAACATCAAATATTCGTTTAAGAAAAATGATAATACAATCCACAAGCCTCTTACATCTGGTATGTATCTCGTGATGTGGCATTTTCCCCCCCTTCCATTCTGATCTGAAAGCACCAGAAGTCTGAAGTCAGAACATGACAAGAGCAGCAGTATTCTTTACCTTCTTGTTTTATGTATGAGTTGTCTCCAGAGAGCTATGCTATAATACACTCACTACTTCGTAGGACGTCACACTTTTACACTAAATGGGTAAAATCATGCTGATAATATGGAGGACACTGGAAATAGCAGGTATCCTTCTGAGACATGCGCTTTCCACTGAAAGCAAGAGAGAGAGAAAAAAATGAGAAACACTATAATTTTTATGAAATATTTGAAACCCAAGATTTGTAGTATATTGGAATGAATATTCCTTCTAAAGTGAAGGACCATCAGGTTCACTGTACATAGCCTACCACTAAAAAAGCATACCCTGGGGGAACCAGCAGTTAGCGTAATGGCTATGTCGCTGGACTCCCACATAGTCGACCCCAGTTCGCGTCCCGGACCCGGTGGCTTAAAACTCACGCCGGGCGCGTGTGCGTGCGTGCCCAAGATCCCAAGAGGAGAATGGAGGAGAAGGGACTGCAGCGTGACCATCCCCCCTGGGGGGTGATTTCTCGCTTTCTGTCTCTATGTCTCTCTCTGTCTGTCTGGCAAGCGCACGCGTCCTATAGTGAAAAAAAAAAAAAACTCTCCAAAAAAAAGAAAAAGAAAAGAAAGCATACCCTGTAGCTGTTCTCTTTGGATTTTTCTGGTATGATAAAATATGAGTTTGGTATGCTGCCTGAAGTAATTTGTCAAGTGGCTTGAAAAGCAGCAGGTTTTGGGTGGAACCTAAGGCAGATCAGTCTCTCTAGCTTGTCCTGAGCTCAATTACAAATGATTACATTAATTGGCCCTTTGGGCTGAGTAAATGCCATAACTAAGCTTTTAGTGGTGATTCAGAATGTTCTACAAAGTAGAACCTAAACCCTGTTAGGTGAATCATGAGAGAAACATCTAGAATTTGGGAGTACAGCTTTTCCATCATTGGTAAGTAATTATTCTGTGTGACACATTTCTTGTGAGTCTTATGGGTTCTACAGGGTTTTAAATCCTTGAGCATGAGCCAAGATGATGTGAATGATGAACTTGATGCTACCTGATCCAACCATGTGGAGAGCATCCCTAAACTACTACGGACAGTGATAAAGGTATTGTAACATCAATTCTATGTGGGGAGAATCATTAAGGACTAAGCTTTCTTATGAATCAAGGTTCTCCTTGACAAAAATCTCTTACCTACTGAGGGACCAGCTGAGTATCAGGTGACTGATATGCTTAAAAGATGGACCCGGATGTAGAAATGAGAAATACTGTTGTCCCTAAAACATCTCCTTTAAATTATTTTTAATATTGTGATACATATTTTACTAATTTACACCTCATCTCCCTTATATTTCTCCTACTTTTTTACATTGGGAGCATTAAAGGAGGTTAAAGTCGGCATTACCTCAAAGTTTCACAATATTTAAATGGAATTCCAATAGGGTAAAAAGAAGTGATGGTATTAATCTAAAAAGCTCAGACTTTAGGCCAGATATTAAATGTATGAAGTATTATATTGTTTTTAATTTTATGGGTATAGTTTATTTTGAAGGATAGTCTATACACAGAAGGGATATATGAGTGTACAGATTGATAAGTTTACAAACTTTACAACCAACATGTCAACTAAGATATTATTGCCAGCAACCTAGACTGCTAAAAGGCTTGAGATTAATCATGGTTATAAAAGACCAGTTAGATTTCTTTTTAGATAGGGACATTTCTAGAAGTGAATGTACAAATAAAGGTATCTTGTATTAATAGTGATCATTTACTGTTTTCTTCCTCCCAGTACCCATTTCTCCTTCCTATAAACATTATTATTTACCATAGGAAAATGATCTCTTCCTCATTCAATAGTACTGATATGGTGTCATCAGTGCCTTTCTTCAGACAAAGGGAAGCCATACTCCCAAAGCAAGACCAGTTGAATTCTCCCTCCTTCAAATTTGAATCTTGATTTAAATGATAATGACAATGAAAATGGTCAAGGTTCATTCATTTCCACTGGCAGCACCATGACCTGACTATTTAAGCTATGTGTCCACTTCTGCAGTTTCTGAAACCCAGTCCTTCCACATTGGTTTCTTCACAGTTTTTTTTTTTTAAATAATTATTTTATTTTAAAAAAATTATTATTTTTTAATTTGACTAGAGAGAGAGAGAGAAAGGGAAAATGAGAAAGCAAGTCAAAAGGTCTAGGACTTGAACCATGGTTGGCCATGTGAGAGTCGAGCACCTTAACCACCACGCCACCTGCCAGCCTCTCTCCACAGTTTTGAAGCTGCCAATATCTTTCCAATGAACTTCATTTTGTTTATTACCAAAGTAAGAACTTGGTTTCTTTTTCTTCCAACAAAAATGTTAAAGAGTATATACATCATTAGTTATTCTGTAATAAGATTAGCATATTAACTATCATAAGCCTGTATCAGTATGTTTTTTAACCATTGCTATTATTGAATATCTAAATTACTTTCTTCATTCCTTTTTTGTTCTTTTTTGGGAGATTTTTCTATAGGTCACATATTCTCACTGGAGAGACAGAGACAGAGAGGAAGAAAGTGAGCAATCACCCCCCTGGGGGAAATGGCCATGCCTTAATCCCTTCTCCTCCGTTCTCCTCTTGGGATTTTGGGCATGCATGCACATGAGCCCAGTGTGAACTTTAAGCTCTTGGGTCCAGAACTCAAACTACAGTTGGCCAAGTGGGAGTCCAACACCTTAACCACTAGGCCACCTCCTGTACCTCCTTCCTTCTTTTATATGGAATCCTACTGAGAATTTTGTAATACACATATCTTTTTACACAAATCTTGATAAATTATTCAGGAGAAATTTTAAAAATCAAAAGTGCTGAATCAATGGATATGTATATTTTAAAGGTTTTTAATGACCATCTCATGCTTTTCTTTGAGAAAAAGTTTCCTACTTACATATCCTCAACATTCTATGCCATTTTCCTTCATTTATTTATACATTTATTTATTTATTTTTGCCCAAACTGGGTGGTACTATTTTTGTTTTAGAATTATTTAACTTTAGTTTATTTGCTTATTTATTTTAATTTGGCGAGAGAGAGAGAGAAAGCAATCCACCAGGTCCGGGACTCGAACTGTGGTCGCCCATGTGGGAGTCCAGTGCCCTTAACCACCACACCACCTGCCAGCCCAGGTGGTACCATATTTTAAGTATGTGTGGTTATTTTTTTATTTCATTATTTCAACCTCTTTTTATATTTGGGTCAGCCTTTCCCATTAATAAGAATTTCTAGTTAGAGTGAGCATTATTGTTAGGTAAGTCTATATTTCATAGTGTAAAACAATATAATTGACATTTAGTAATAAGTTGCCTCCTACTCCTTCAAGATTATCTTTGATGAATTATATACTACATAATTAGCATGCTAAGTCACCTTGTTCTATGTTCTTTCAACAGTGTTTGACTTTACCCACTCAATTTTATTAGCAGCTAATTAATAAAAACCAATTCTGTTTTCAAGGTAATGATAAAAGTCTTTGAAGGGAGGAAACTTTCTCTTGGGTTAGTGGGGACAAAATACTGTGTTTGACAAAGTTGACCACAATGGCCACATTTAAAATTTTCTGGGGACCACTAGATGGCATCATGGTTGCGCCGCTGGACTCCCATGTAGTTCACCGTTGTTCCAGTACTGGACCCGGGGGCTTAAACCTCATACTGGGCATGTGTGCGTACATATCAAAATCCAGAGAGGAGGCTGGAAAAGGGATGGTGGTGTGGCCATCCCCCTTGGGGCATTTCTGTCACTTTCTGTCTCTCTGTCTCTCATTTTATGTATCTATCTGTCTCTGTGATGAGCACACGTGCCTATAGCAAAATTTTCTCTCTAAAAAAAGAAAATTTCTTGCTGTTAATATATTATGTAAAATAAAAAGCTCTCTTAAATAACCTTTAATTGTCTAAATCCCAGAATGATGCTCTTGTTCTCTCATGGTACCGATAGGACATTGAATGCTAAGGTCTAATATGCTACACCTTAATGTTCCCACATACTTTTTGTTAGGTTTTTGCCATAGGGTACATGTGTTCTCCAGAGAGTGACAATAAGAGGGAATGTGCGAAATTATCCCCCAGGGAGGATGACCATGCCATGATCCCTTCTCTTCCATTCTCCTCCCAGGATTTGGGACACGCACATACAAGCAACTCGTGTAATTTCAAGCCACCAGGTCTAAGACTTGAACCGTGATTGGCCATGTGGTAGTCCAGCACCTTAATCACCATGCCAGCTGCTGGCCTTCCCACATACTTCTTTACACACCAAGAGATAGCTTTTGTTCTCTTTCCAAGGTTGCTTGTGTCAGGTATATCTGTTATTGTAAAAGTATTCAATACCATAAAATATGGATATGGAAAGAGATTTGCGTTTATAAGAGCAAGTTAAATGCATAGGGAAAAACTCAAGACAATTTCTTTTCAAATGTTATCAAACGAGATGAACTAAACAAGAAAGTCTAAAGTCTAGAACAATTTTTCACAATTTTTGCCCATCTTTAAATTCCAGACATTCCTTAAAGAAACCAGAACCAGAGATTTTATATAATAAAGCATAGACATAACTTACACAAAAATGAAGACAGAGATATCCATTTATATCCTGCCTGATCATAGTCACATACACACACACACACATATACACACAGACTCTAAAGTGACACCAAATGATTTCTGAAAGAATTTACATACATGTAATTACATACATGTATCTATAATTATTATATACAAATACACACCTTAGAGTATACTAAGACATACACATACCAGTTTTAATGACTCCTAACTTTAATCCAATTTTTAAATTAACCCATCAAACCCCATATTATTCCAGTTTTATTATAGAAGATGTTATTCTACAGAAAGAAAGACAGCAAGTGAGTAGAAATCAGTAATTGGTAATTTCTCATTTACATTGATTAGTCCACAGTTGTATGAGACTTTCATTAAGTTCTCTAACCAGTAATTGGAACACAGTAGGTGTTCAAAAACTCTGTGCATCAGATTAAATAAAGAAATTGGAGGCAAAACAAGAGGAAGTATTTTTATACATGTTCCAAGAATACTGAAAGGGTGGAATTCAGAAACAAAGTCATGGGTCACAGCAGGTGGTGTGGTGGCTAATCACGGTTTGATTCCTGGACCCAGTGGCTTGCTTTCTCATGTTCTCTCTCTGTCTCTGTCTCTCTCTCTCTCTCTGGCCAAATTAGAGAATAATAATGATAATAGAAATAAATCATTCTAAAAAAATTTAAATAAACACAAAGTCATTTTACATATTGTCTAAAAATCTTGTTAGATTCAGAAAGTTAAGTAGGAAACGAAATCAAGTCTTTTTCAAGTAGGGAAGACCTCTACGAACTTGTCAGGCATGGTTATGCAGGCACAGAGAAGAGATATTGAAAACAAACCAGTAATACACATTTTCCTCTTACTGCTACGACACGAAGGAAAACAAAAAATTAGATGTGAAATCAGAAGTGGTGTCATTTTCATAGCAATTAAAATCTAAAAGACGGGGCCAACAGATGGCACGGCGGTTAAGGCAGCTAAATCCCACATGGCCTACTACACAGTTTGAGTCCTGGACCCGACACCTTGAAAATCACACTGGGAGCATGTGTGTGTGCGCTCAAAATCCAGAGAGGAAAACGGAGGAGAAAGGATTATGATGTGACTACTGCTGCAGGCAGTGATTTTCCACATTCCCTCTCTCTGTCTTTCTCTGGAGAATACATGCATTCTATAGCAAAAACTAAAGAGAAGAAAAAGAACGAGATAAAAACTTTTAATTAAAAAAAAAAATCAAAAGGTCTCTGATGAACCTATGTATACAGGATTTTATTATCCAGTTTTCCTAAAGAACTGAAGTTGGTGGAGTTCAAGTACTGGCTTTACTAGAAGTGACTTGAGACTATAAAACCAACTGCTTAAGATCATTGTGAAATCAGACATCTATTAAAATTTAGAAATGGAACTTCTATTAGGTTGTATGATCATTTTGAAATACATGAATTTCTATTAAAGCATGTATCTTTATAGCTTGATCTAAATAGTTGGGCAACCACTTAAATAGAGTATTGCTAACAAAATTAACTGTATATTTATTTTACTTTATAACATGTAATTTTTAGGACTGTGTATGTGCCCAGTATGTTTCAGCTTAAACAGGCAGGAGATTCAAACCATAGTTGCTATGTGGGATCCAGCTTTTCTTGAGTAATGTATTGCCACTGTGCCACAGAGCTCCCTCTATCTTTCTTTAAATGTATAGTCCTAACAATTTTAATTTAAAGATTATTGAAAGCTCTGGCTACCAGAATAGTGGAGTAAAGACCTTAAAAAGATTCTTTCTTCCATAAAAGCAATGAGAATGTTGTTAAAAATTATTTTAAAAGTCAACAGTTCAGACCACTGGGAATTAATTAAAGGTTTGCAACAATCTGAAGAATGGTTTTTGGTTAAAAAAAAAAAGTGAAATTGTGGTACAATTTGACCTAATCCCTTCTCTCTACCTCCCATATCCATGTTAGATTTGAAAACCAACACCTACCAGCCACTACAGGGGGGCTGAATAGGTTTACAGATCCCCAAATCCCCATTTCTGGTTAATTGTCACTAAGAGAATTACAAAAAGTATACAATGAAAGACAAGATAATTAAATATATTAAATATCTTGAGACTATCTATCTATCTGTAATAACACAGAACCAGAGGGATAAAAAGGCATATGACCTACAGAAATCTAATGGCAAAATTACCTTATCAATCATTACTTTAAACTTACATGGAATAAATACTCTAATCAAAAGGCAGAGATTGGCAGAATGGGTAAAGCAACAATGATCCAATTATATCCTATCTATAGAAGAAAACTTGAGAGACACAAATAGGTTAAATAAAAAGGTAGAAAAAGATATAGCATATAAGAAAAAATGCAATAGAGTTGTAGAAAATACACATAAATATTTTTTAAACTTTGTGATAAATACTTTTACTACAGATAAAGAGCATTTAATAAGGACAAAATGACCAATCTATAAAGAACACAAACACATACATGAAATGTGAATTAAAAAGTAGAGATTGAGTTAGTAATAAAAAAATTTCACAAAGTAAAACCCAGACCTAGATGACTTGAATAGTGTATGATATCAAATATTTAAATGAGAATTAATGCCAATGTTTAAGAACCTTTCTTTCAGAATATATAAGGGGATAGTTCTCAACTTATTTTTTGAAGTCTGCATTATCCTGATAGCAAAACTTGACAAAGATACAACAAGAAAACTACAGACCAATATCTCTTATAAATACAGATTCAAAAACTCCTCAAAAAATACTAGAAAATTGAGTCTAATAGCATATACAGGATAATGCACCCTGACCAAGTGCATTATCCCAGGAATGTAAAATTGGTTATGCACATAATACACACACACACACACACACACACACACACACACACACACAACACATCACATTAAGAGAAAAAGGGCAAAAATAACGTGATCATTTCAATACAAATAAAAAAGTATTTGACAAAAAGCTCATCATTACATTACAGCACTCAGCTAACTACTAATAGAAGGGAACTTCCTCAACTTGATATAAGGCATCTACGAAAAGTCCACAGTTTGCATCATGCTTAAAAGTGAAAGACTGAATATTCTCTCCAGTGATAAGAAATCAGACAAAGATATCCATTCTATTTGTGGTAATTGTACTAATGGTTCTAGCCAGGGCAAGTGGGCAATAAAACTCTTAGATAGAAACAAATAAACAAACCCTGTGTCCTTTCTTGGCTTAAGCGATGATTTCTTCATTATGACATAAAAATCAGAGCAAGAACAAATGAGATAAACTGAACTTCTTGATCAAACTTTAAGTTTCGACCAATAGAAAATTCACCACCAAGAAAGTGAACATATAACCTACAGAATGGGAGAAAATATTTGCAAATCATACCTGCTAAGAGACTTGCTACCATAGCATACAAACAATGTTTACACTTCTGTCTGACTCCATAGTCTAGTAATTAAGGGAGCCAGATCCCACATGACTAAACACAGTTCAATTCCTGGCCCCCTACAAACTTAAAAAACATGCTCTGTGCATATGTGTGCATGCCCCAAATCCAGACAAGATGAAAATATGGAGGAGAAAGGATTACAGTGTGACTATGTCCCTTGGGGGATTGATTTCTCCCTCTCCCTCTCTCTGCCTCTGTTGAGTACGCATGCATTCTAGCAGCTAAAAAAAAAAAAGTTTATACTTCAAGAGTGTAAGGGTAAATACTCTAATTTAAAATGGGTAGATAATTTGAATGCACACTTCCCCCGAGAAAATCTACTAACAGCCAAAAGGCACATGAAAGTACACTCAACAGTATACTCTGTAGTCACTACAGAACTGCAAATCCAAACCTTAATCAGATACCAATTTACCCACTGGATGACTAAAATCAGTTCAAAGGTATTTGTGAGGATGTGGAGAAACTGAAACTCTCATCAACTACTGTGAGCATGTAAAATGGTACAACAATTTTGGAAGAGCATGGCAGTTGCTCAAAAAGTTAAGCATTGACTTACTACATGACCCAGCAATCTCATTCCAAGATATACACCCTAGAGAACTGAGGATATAGGTCCACAAAAACTTGCCCATGAATATTTCTACCTACACTGTAAAATCCAAAAGGGAAACCATCCCAAAGATTTACTAATGGATGACTGGATAAACAAAATGTAGCATATCCATGTATGTTTGTGGCTTATCCATGTATGTTTGACCATAAAAGAAATGAAGTTTTGGTATATGTTGCATGCATGAACTCAATAAATAGTGAAAATCATTGTAGGCAAATTTAATAGTGTATAAATGTTTAGCCTAAGAAAGATTTTCTTTAGCAAAACATGACAAAGGGAATTGTAGGTCCAGCCAGGGTGGTGCAGCAGTAACACAATGCTCTACAATGCTGGAGGCCATAAAGAAGATTGATGTTTGTTTCCCAGGTCAAACCGTATATTCTAAGCATGTGTGCCTGTGATCCAGGCTGTCCGGAAAGGCTGTGGACTAGAAGGAATCACAGCATAAAATATTGTTGAAATTCTTGTCTTTCTCTATTCCTCTGTCTATTCAAATTATTTTAAATTGGATTGTTTCTCTTTATTATATATTATTTTATGTAACGAATATAAATAGACTAATATAAATAGACTTAAAGTAGCAAATTACATTCATAACAGCAATACATGAGCGTCCCTAGTGGACTGCATTCTCAACAGCATCAAATATTCTTGGCTAGTCAGGTTTTGTTATTTCAATCTGTTAAATATTACTTATCCCTGTTTTGATGTGCATTTCTTGAAATGTAAGAGATGTACCTCTTTATACAATCTTTGGCCATTTTGTGATCCCATTCATGTATTCATCCATTCAAAAATAGTAACTAAGTGCACAGTAGTGAATAAAAGCATCAGCTCAGGAACCAGAATGTCTTCACTTGGTTCCTGCCTCTCCATTCTGTGCAACTGTGCAACTCTGGGCACGTTACATCAACACTCTGTGCCTAACTTTTCTCATCTGTAAAATGAGGCTAAGAAGAATATTTCATAGACTTGTTGTGAGGATTATGTAAGGTAACATCTACATGCAACTGTAAATAATGCTTTACTGATAATGGATAAGCTGATGCTATGGTTGTTGGTTAGTACCTAGTACAGGTGTAGGACTGATGGGTTCATTGGGTGTCACTGAACCCCTTTCCTGCCACTTCCCAGCCCCATCAGCCTGTTCAGCTTTTTCACAGGACTTGGGGGAATCACTTTTCCTTCTATTTGGTTCTGACATGGAGTCTCTTAATCTCGAAGCTGCTGCCACCCCTGAAGCCATTGTTTTTTGAGGAATATCCAAGACCTTTGAAATAATTAGGAGAATGGAAGTGTCCTTGTTGAGAATTTAGTTAGCTCAGGAGAAAAGGAATGAAGAGAGCAGAGGAGATTATTAATTTTTATTTTCACATCTTTGAATTGTCTCACTTATAACAAAAGCTGTGTATTACTTTTATAATTTCAATGACATTCTAATATAGGGAAAAAATTTTTTAATTTAAAAATACATAATATACATTGTTAACATAGAAAATGTTTAAGGTTAAAAAAAGCATTTCTATATTTATATACATACGCATAAGAATTACCTTGACCAAAGTACACCAAACTCTTCACAATTGTTATCTCAGCGGTAATATTATTTTTATTACCTCTTTTATATATTTTGAACTTTTTATGATGAGATATAGTTTATTTATAATCATAAAAAAATCAATGTAGGTATTTTAGGTTTAGAAATAAAACTGTTTTATGGAAGAAAGAGAAGAATAAGGCAGAGGACCCAGGGACCGTGGATGGGCCTCTCTAGGCAAGTTAAGAAAGCTGGCTGAAATCTAGTCCTCAGACAGACAACAGAGGGTCAATTAAGGGCACGAGAATAGCTTTAGCAATCCTTACCATTTCTCCTACGAGTCTAACCTCTGCTTGATATATTTGTCTTCAAAAATATTAAGATTAGGGACCAGCAGTTAGCATAATGGCTATGTCACTGGACTGCCATGTAGTTGAACAAGGTTCGAGTCCTGGACCCGGCGGCTTAAACTCACGTCAGGGGTGCGTGCATGTGTGCCCAAGATCCCGAGAGGAGAATGGAGGAGAAGGGATTGCGGCGTGGCCATCCCCACTTGGGGGTGCTTTCTCGCTTTCTGTCTCTCTCTGTCTTTCTGGCGAGCACATGTGCCCTATAGCAAAAACCTCTACAAAAAAAAAAAAAATTAAGATTAAAATGTCATTTAACTTCTAATTCATTCTATTTACTTAATGTCACTAAAGATAACTGATTTTGCAGTTTATTTTCTTGTTTTTTCAAAATGTTGAAACTAATGTCCTACTCATTATTATTCAGAAGAAATTTCTTCAGCAAAATTCAATGAGAGGCTGTTTCTTGCAAGACATTTTCTTCCCCAGTGAAACCTCCCCTTCCAGGAGGTTTGTCAGGGGCATAGGATTTGGGGAAAGGTGGTTTATTTATGTCACCTACTGTCTTCTTTTTTCTTTTCTTTTCTTTTCTTTTTTTTTTTTTTTTTGCTATTGGGCACGTGTGGTTGCTGAAGAGAGACAGGGAGAAGAGAGAAGGAAAGCGAGAAATCACTCCCCAGGAAGGATGCCCATGCCACAGTCCCTTCTCTATTCTCCTCTCAGAATTTTGGGCACACACACACACAGGCATCTGGCAGGTTTTTCAAGCTGCCAGGTCTGGGACTTGAACTGCATAGTTGATCATGTGGGCTCCAGTCACCTCAACCACCAAGTCACCTGGCTGGCCCTTGATGTGACTTTTTCAATGACTTTCTATCCTCCTGATTCTACCAGAAAAGAATCTCTTTATTTGTGCTATGGATTCATAGCAAGAATTGATAGGATTTTCCACGGTTAACTGAAATCTTTATTTCTTGGGGGAAAATCATTTGAAGGAAGCACACTTTTATCTCCAGTGCCATTTCTCTTTTTTCCTAGCTCTTCTGTTTCTGAGGAATTTATGGACATTTTGCTGCATGATTTATTTGGGCTCCGTAATCTTTCTTTATCGCCTTGTTTTGCCCAATAAACCCTAGGAATATTGTTCACATTTCCACTATAGAGTGTGTGGTGCTATGACAATGAAAAATAACACCTGAGTCATGAAGAAACAGGGCAATACCATAGAGACTTCCTTTAATCTTCCTAAACCTTAATTTCCTCTTAGGTTAAATGAGATCTATCCAACATATCTCACCACTATTACGAAGATCAAAAGATACAGTGGCAGTAAAGTACGATATAAAGCTCAAAGCTCTGTAAAAACATAAGCTCTTTATTTTATTACTGTTATCCAGAAAGGGCAAAGCTGCAGATAAATACGATCACGCACCTATTCTAATTGCTAGCGCCTACAGTAGGGAGTTATTGAAAAACATGTTTTGCCTGGAAAGTGACATTCCTTTTAAAGGGGCAAGAAAATTATTTCTTTAAGATTTGTGTCTCGATGTTGTTCAACTTTATAGGAATGAGAAAGAGGCAGAGAGAGCTGACAATGGTGGGTCCTGAGGATATATGTGATAAAAGACCCACATATACCTGATCTGGTTAGACCTGAGCAAATTTAATTATAGAATCTGAAGAAGGAGGGACCGCGTTGAAGTAGGCATGCATTTTATGAGACCAATTCGTCCAAGCAATAGTGAGAAAAATAAATAAATATATAGAAGATTGCACAGAAAATAGAGGTGAGGTCTCAAAAGAAAGCCATCAAAGGGTGAGTGAGAATGAAAGCAGAAGCCCCTGGAGCCTAGGAAGTTTTCATCTCCTCTCATAGATGATACCCTTATCCCCATAACACTCACTCACTACATGGCCTTGGGTAATTTAGTTAGTCCCTGAGCCTCACTCCATTGGGTGCTGGTAATGTTTGTTTGTTTGTTTAATGCTCATCTAGGGGCCAGACAGTGGTACAGTGGTAAAAAGCAATGCTCTTAGAGGCTGAGCCACACAGGAAGGTTCTGAGTTTGTGCCCTGAGACCATGCTGAGTGCACTGGACACTGAGGTACCTATGATCTGGTTCTGACTGGGTCAATTGTAGCATCAGGACCCAGTTAGGAGTGCCTGTCTTCCCATCTGTTTCCCCCTCTCTCTCTCAATCATGAAAGAAATGTGAATGAACTTCTTTTGGGGGGAAGGGGGAGATTTTCACTATAGGGTGCATGCGCTCGCCAGACTTCTGACTGGGTCAATTGTAGCATCAGGACCCAGTTAGGAGTGCCTGTCTTCCCATCTGTTTCCCCCTCTCTCTCTCTCAATCATGAAAGCAATATGAATGAACTTTTTAAAAAAGGCATGTAAATATGAATAAAGTTATTATAAACTTTACTGACATAAAAGATGTGTGAGGCTGGTTCTATGCAACAGCAGTAATGTATTGCTTACAAAAAGCCAGATCTTGCAGGGCCATTGTGATCTGAATCTCGGCTGATCTGACTGAAACGAGCCAGATGCACAGAAAAGTGCCTTATATTTAATGGACTGGAAAACTGGGGAAAGAGGACTGCAGGTTGACCAGACCCTGCAGAGGCCCACGTATGAAGGTTCCAGGTTCTCATCCAGAAACCTTCCTGAGTATTCTGGGACTCAGTGTGCCAATGACCAGGACTAGTTGAGGCTGGGGGTGGATCACAGTGCTAGGTCTCTGTTGAAGGTGTTGTCTCTCTGTCTCTGTCTCTCACCCACGAAAGAAATGGCTAGGGTAAATATTTAAAATGTTTTAAAAAGGCTTAACTATTAAATAAGATAGAGATGGATGAGTTCTGAGAGTTGCCTTTGTTTTATTATATTCTTTATTTCTTTTAAATAATGAATGTATGTAACGACTACCTAGCAAAATTTTTGTAAATGGGGCCAGCAGGTGGCGAGGTGGTTAAGGTGTTGAACTCCCACATGGCCAACTGCTTTGAGTCTCGGAACTGGTAGCTTGCTTTCTCACTTTCCTTCTCTCTCCCTGCCCCTGCTTGCTTTCTCACTTTCCCTCTCTCTCCCTGCCCCCCTCTGTCTCTCTTAGGTGAGCGCATGTGCCCTATAATAACTTATTTAAAAATAATAATTAATAAAATTAAATAGCTCAAAATTTTTATTTTAGAAATACAAAAATATCAGTTATCACACTCTAAAAAAATGTTGACTCTAACACATCACTGGCTCTTAGTATTCTTTGGTATGTAAAGAGGATTATCATATGTTAAAAGATTTCGAGAATGTATACTAATGCTTGATATTCTGTATATGTGTTCAAATGACATTTCCTTCATTAATTCAGTGTGCCCTCCTGCATCTTGATCATTTGGCATCTACAGAGTCCTTGTGAATTTCTCTTGTCACATAATACTTTTGCATTCAAAAGTGACTCACTGAGGGACCAGCAGTTAGCATAATGGCTATGTCGCTGGACTCCCACGTAGTTGACCACAGTTTGAGTCTCGGACCCGGTGGCTTAAACTCACTCTGGGTGTGTGTGCGTGCGTGCCCAAGATCCCAAGAGGAGAATGGAGGAGAAGGGATTGTGGCATGGCCATCCCCCCTGGGGGGTGATTTCTCACTTTCTGACTCTCTGTCTCTCTCTGTCTGTCTGGCGAGCGCACGCGCCCTATAGCAAAAACCTCTCAAAAAAAAAAAAAGTGACTCACTGAAACATTTCTTGATATGACAGAACATGAATGTGCAGACAACTCGTCAGAGTTTGATGCTGATAGAAAACGAGAGATTACCACCCAATTACTGATTAAATCCACTTCTCCTGTCTCTGGAATACACATTTCTGCAGCCATTAGAAGCCTCTGTCTTGAAACCAGCAGTTGGCGTAATGGTTATGTCACTGGATTCTCACGTAGTCAACTGCGGTTTGAGTTCTGAACCCAGTGGCTTAAACTCATGCTGGATGTATGCCCAAGATCCCAAGAAGAAAATGGAGGAAAAGGGAGTAAGGCATGCTCCCCCCACACACAGTGAAGGTGATTTCTCGCTTTCTGTCTCTGTCTCTTCAGTACGTGCACCCTATAGCAAAAATCTCTCTTAAAAAAAAAAAAGAAGTTTCTGTCTTTAAAGAACAATCTCGAAAACATGCTTTTTATCCCTACTTGCCTCATTTCAGTCTCACATTAGCAGCAGTTTAAAAAATTACTCTAGACTGCAGCTCTTTTTTTTTTTTTTTGAGAGGTTTTTGCTATAGGGCACGTGCACTTGCCAGACCGACAGAGAGATAGAAAGTGAGAAATCACCCCCCCAGAGGGGATGGTCATGCCGCAATCCCTTCTCCTCTCGGGATCTTGGGCACGCATGCACACATGCCCGGCGTGAGTTTTAAGCCACCGGGTCCAGGACGCGAACCGCGGTCGACTAAGTGGGAGTCCAGCAACGTAGCCACTACGCCAACTGCTGGTTCCCAAACTGCAGCTCTTACTCTGCTTTTCTTCTTTTCTACAGATGAGGTTTCATTTTCCTTACATTACAGCTTTATTCATTAAAATCAGTTTTATAAATTAAAAAAGGACACCCACATGGATGATGATTCTAAAACTCAATCAAATCTTTTTTTTTGTTTTGTTTTGTTTTTTTTTTACTCTTTTTTAAGGACAGTGGGAGAGTAATGGATAAATATATAATCAACCCACACAAAATTTGATAAGCAGATACTTTCTAATGTTGCCTTGTGGGAATTCAAATAGCAGATGCTCTTTATCATGACAATCCAGTCCCATTCCAACCAAGGAAGAAGAGCACACACACTGGGGGACCAGCTGCAGGGACTTGACTTTGTCCTGCTGCCAGCAGCAGAGCCGAAAAGCAGAATCCCAGCTTGAAACAGGGACCTGGAGCTTTATGAGCTCACACACATAGAGTTTTTCATGACAGAGGCTATTTGGACATCTTCTGTCTCTCTCCCATATGCTCAGTTGAAGAACTGAAGAGTAAGACAATATAAATCTGAAATGTGCCAAGTGGCTAAAAAATGACTGAGCCACCTGTGTGCTCTGGCAGTCACTGATCTGAGGCAACTCCCGACAAAAAGGACTTTGAAAAGTCCACTTCAGAGCAGATCGCTAAAAGCAATCCGTTGTTGGCTGCCTGTTTGATGAGATACTTGCCAATGGAGGTCAAAAGACTAGGACAGGAGGAACTGCAATTAGATTCAGTATATTTCCACACTGGAACAAACCAGGTTTAACATAGCTAAACCCAACCTTAGGCATGATAATCTGCTGCTTTATTCACCAGACTTTGCTGAATGGTGTCATTAACAAGTAGAAACAAACCTTTGCAGACCTATGTATGAAAGGTACAGACCTGGGATATACTAGAGGCGAGGGGAGTGAGAGAAGGATCGTGATTAGAATGCCACCTGTAACAAGGATGACTTGAACCACTGTGGAGCAAGGAGGCAAAAAATGAAACCATGTGGATTTCAGTAGAAGGTTACCTACTTTAAAATGATGGGAATTTCTGAATTTGAAAAGCGAGCCACACTTGAGACTAGAGATCAGGAAACAATAGTTGAATGATGCATGATAGAATTTCAGTTTCCATTTCCCAGATGTGTTTTGCAGCTTATGGTGTGCAGTTACTTAATTTGCCCAGTTGGTGTGCTGGGACAGGATCACAGGCCATGAAGAATGTGGGGTACGCTGATATTTAGAGTACACAAGGCTTCTGATGAAGTAGCAGAAGCCCACAAGGCAGAGCCCCAAGCACTATTTTTTTTTGGAAGGGTTTTTGCTATAGGGCATGTGCATTCCACCAGAAAGACAGAGAGAGACAGAGAGACAGAAAGTGAGAAATCACCCCCCAGGGGGGATGGCCATGCCACAATCCCTTCTCCTCCATTCTCCTCTCAGGATCTTGGGCACACACACACACACGTGCCCGGTGTGAGTTTAAGCCACTGGGTCTGGGACTCAAATCACGGTTGACTACATGGGAGTCCAGTAACATAGCCATTATGCCAACTGCTGGTCCCACCAGGCACTTCTAAGAGATGCCACAGAAACCAAAGGATGTCTGAGAAAATCTTTCCCACTTTCCGCTTTGTTTCCAGGGGAGGGTCACTCCCCTCGCTTCCCATCATGTCTGCTGCCCCTCGCCTTGACTTTCAACCTCATCTTCAATTTCCTGTGCAGAATTCTAGACCTCCTTGTGTCTCTGGTCTTGCTTTCATTCCACTTTCACCAGGACTTGGTGAGGCACCTGAGCCCTCACAAGTTCAATCCACAAGCCCTAAATTCAATTCCCATTCATTTTCACTTTCAGCACTTTCAGTGCTCTCTCTCCCAGCCCTTTGCCTCCATGAATTATGGTATCAGAGAGAAGAAGCCACGGGCCTTCAGGAAAAGGTTCCACATGGCTACAATGAACTAGGTTTTTAAGGGAATGAAGATTTTCTACTAATAATTCAGCCTCCAACAAACGAGCTAG
>NW_006159539.1:9124121-9136280 GCF_000334495.1 Tupaia belangeri chinensis
ATTTTTAATTTTTTAATTTTTTTTCTTTTTTTGTTGTTTTTCTCTGTCTCGTTTTCCTTTTTCTTGTCTCTTCACCCTCCAGTATCCTTTCAGTGTGTTTTTAGACAGATCTAAGATCCCTGTAGCTAAACATTCAAATACTAATAGGGTTGAAATATTCCCCACTATCTTCTGAATCTGCTGCACCAGCAAGCACAATAGAACAGCAAAGAGATTCTGGATCACCTCTGTCTGCTTGCTCCTTAACATTAAGGCTGAACCTCCAGAATTTGAAAGAAAACACAACATTCATCAGATGACAAGAAATCACCGCCGGATCACGAGAAACATGGGAAAACAAGAAAATACCTCTCCAAGGGAAAAGAGTAACTCTTCTTCATCCACAAGCAGTTCGGTGAAAATCATGGAAATGTCTGATAAGGAATTCAGATCATTCATAATGTCTAAGCTAACAGAGATGGAAGAGAAGAGAGATAATGAACTGCTAAAGAGAAAGGAGAAAGAAGTTGACGAGTTCCAAGAGATGAGGAAATTCCTGCAAGATCTAAAAGTGGAATTACACACTTTACAAAAGACTAAAACGGAACTACTAGAGATGAAGTCTATAATACAAGAAGTCAAAATCTCCCTGGAAAGCATTAAAAGCAGACTAGATCATTCAGAAAAGAGAATCTCAGATGTAGAGAAGAAAATGGCTGGCCTAGAAAAATCCACCATGAAGGCTGAGAAAATGGCACAAAAATTTGAGAATAATATGCGAGAAGTACTGGATACCATCAAACGTCCAAATATCCGGATAATTGGCATTCCAGAAGGTGAGGAAACCCATAAGGGCATTGATAATCTATTCCAGGAAATCCTGCAAGAAAACTTTCCAAACCTAGAGAGGCATTCAAAGATCCAGTCCCAGGAAATACAACGGACCCCAAATAGAATCAACCCTAGAAGATCTTCTCCAAGACACATTATAGCCAGGTTGACCAAAACTGCAGACAAAGACAAGATACTAAGATTAGCAAGAGAAAAACATCAAGTTACCTACAAAGGACATCCCATCAGGCTAACAGCAGATCTCTCATCAGAAACAATAAAAGCGAGGAGAGAATGGGAAAATATATTCCAAGTGTTAAGAGAGAAGCAGTTTCAGCCAAGAATACTGTATCCGGCAAGATTATCTTTCAGGTGGGAAGAAAAGACAAGAACATTCTCAGATAAACAAAACCTGAAAGAATTTACCAGCACCAGACCAGACCTCCAAGAAGTTCTCAAGGATGTGCTGTATCAGGAAAACTAAACGCAGATACATGGAAATAAGAGTCCAAAAACTGAGAAAGTAGCTAACTTAATCATAGGGACAAGTCTGGAGTTGAATACTATATCCCAGAATTTAATCAGGAAAATTGAACCAGAACAGAAGATAAAAGTATATGAGACTGATAGGTTCATGCACCTACCATTTGAACAGAATCCTAACCTGTTTCCGGGCTTTAAAAAAAAAAGAAGATAAAAGTACATGAGACTGATAGGTTCATGCACCTACCATTTGAACAGAATCCTAACCTGTTTCCTGGCTTTACGCAAAGTTCCTTGGCGTTTCTTTAAGTTAAAACCGGTTTTCTTAGTAGTAACGAGTGAACTCGCCATTGAAAGTAGTTAGGTTATGTAGGAAATTGTGTGATCAATGCAATGTGGGTGGGAAGGGAATGGAGGACAATTTTGGACACCGGAGGTGGTGTGAGAGGAGGGGACAGAGGGTCAGAAAGAGGGGTGGAAATAATTCTAGGAACTAGAATTGGACTTTTTTTTTTTTGCAATGTGCATGATTGAGTCACTATGCAGTGTGTGCTGGATGGGAGATCGCATTTTGTGTGCTGTGATGATGCCTAGAGAAGGAATGTAAATTGAGTTACAAAAAAGAGTTTCAGGAAAACAAAATATATCTATTCAATGACTGCAGTAGGATATGTAGCCCCAGTTAGGTGCTACTTGATAGGATGCGTAAAGTTAGACTTGTGCTCATGGAAATGTGTCACATGTGTTTGCTAGGAGGGTATGATTCAATAAAATGTGGGGGGGAAAATGGTATAGAAAGCAAACATAGATACCAGAGAGAGTGTGGGAGGTGGCAGAGGGTAAGAGATAGGGAATCAAGGATGGGGGGAAAAAGCAAAACATACAGAAAACAAGAAATGGAAGATCATTTGCTGACAATAACATGTTTGTTGATGTGCTTGATTGAGAAAATATACAGTGTACTCTGGATGGAAAATCTCATTTTGTATGCTGTAATGATGTACAGTGAATGAATGCAAATAAATAAATTGGGAAAAAAAAAGAATTATGGTATCAGAGAGGGAAAATGAAGCTTGGAGGAGTGTGAGCCAGGCTGAGTCACGGGATCCGCATGGAGGGAGAAACAGAAGGCCTAAGAGGCAACTCTAAAGGAGAAAGTTGTCTAACTTCCAGACCCTCACTTTCCCAGGAACTTTCAAAAGATGTGGTAATAAAATTGAAATTTTTTCTCCCACTCTGACATCTTCATTAAGAAGAATCTTGGGGTGGCCCTTAGCCTAGTGATTAAAGAAGCCAGATCTCACATGGCCAATTATGGTTTGGACCTAAGTCCCAAGTAACTTGGAAAACACTCCAGACAAAGGTGCATGCATCCTCAAAATTCCAACAAGATGAAGAAATGGGGGAGAAAGGATTGCAGTGTGGCCACACCCCTACGGGTGCTTTCTCCCTCTCCCTCTTCTCTCCCTTTCTGTCTTGTCTTCTCCAATGAGCACACACATACCCCCTGGCAATTAAAACAAAACAAAACAAAAAAAGATAGACTCTTATCCAGGTTTTGATTACTTTTTATAGATTTCAAGGAGCAGGCTGCCGTCAAGTCCTGAATGCCCACCGTTCCCTCCCTACCTACCCAGGCTCTCCAAAGTTCCTTTGCAGAAGTCTAAGGCACCTCAGAAACATACTGCAGAGCTGGGTGACCACTACATGTTCTTACACTGTGAATATTTCATGACTCCATTGTGATCACAGGGAGGAAGCAGAGACTCCAGCCAAGCTCCCACAAACCTGTCCTTTCTTCCTCACTGCCTCCGGCCTTGTGCCCACCCCCTCGGCACTCAGGGCAGTAGGGTCAGTGTAGACAGGGTCTTCCCTTTTGAGACCCATGACAAAACCACACAGCCTTGCTTTGGTCTGGGAGCCACAGCCATAGCTCTGGGCTCCCAGTCCAGGTTAAACCAATGGAAACTCAGAGTTGGCCATCTGAGGGGAACTTGACAAATACATTGACCTTTAGCTTTGTTCTATTTCTGGTCATCTGAAAAGTTCAGTCCAACTCTCCATTTTGGACCATGCTCTCTCGCATTTACTGTGGTTCAGTCATGATGGCCTTCCTTCACTTCCTGTTTTTGGCTGTTGTGTTGCTATTATCAAAAATATCTGAGTCTGGATGATTCACAAAAACAGAGGTTTATTGGGACCAAAAGATGGTATAGCAGTTATGTCATTGGACTCCCACTTGGCCAAATACAGTTTGAGTCCCAGACCCGGTGGCTTGAAACACACCAGGTGTATGTGTGTGTGCATGTCCAAGATCCCAGGAAGAGAATGGAGAAGGGACTGCAGTATGACCATTCCCCTGGGTAGTTATTTTTCATTTTCCCTCTCACTGTCTCTCTCTCTCTGGTGAGCACACACACCCTAAGGCAAAAAACTCAAAAAGAGAGGTTACTTAGGTCATGGTTTTGGAGGCCCAAGGTCAGGGGGCTGCATTTGATGAGGGTCTTCTTGCTGGTAAATAACATGGCAGAGGTCCTCACATGGTGAGAGAGCAGGAGCACGTATGTCTGTGTCAGTGTGTGTGTCTAAGTCTTGGTCCGTGTCTGTGTGTGTCTCTCTCTTCTTAAAAAGCCACCAGAAGTTAATCATCAGTGAGTCCCTCCCTAACTACCTCCCAAGGTACAAATAAACAAAAATATGGAAACTATAGGGACAAGCAGTTAGTATAGTGTCTAGTAAATAACATGGTAGAGGTCCTCACATGGTGAGAGAGCAGGAGCATGTATGTCTGTGTCTGTCTGTGTGCCTAAGTCTGGGTCCGTGTCTGTGTGTGTCTCTGTCTTCTTATAAAGCCACCAGAAGTTAATCATGAGTGGGTCCCTCCCTAACTACCTCCCAAGGTACAAATAAACAAAAATATGGAAACTATAGGGACAAGCAGTTAGTATAGTGTCTATGTCGCTGGACTCCTACGTAGTAGACCATAGTTTGAGTCCCAGACCCGGTGGCTTAAACTCATGCTGGGCACGTGTGTGTGTGTGCCCAAGATCCCGAGAGGAGAATGGAGGAGAAGGGATTGCGGTGTGGCCATCACCCCTAGGGGGTGATTTCTTGTTTTCTTTATCTCTGTCTTTCTGGCGAGTGCATGCACCCTATAGCAAAAAAACAAAAACAAAAACAAAAAACAAAAAAACAAAAAACCTCTCCAAAAAAAGAAAAAGAAACTATATTAGTGAATGATTGCAATATTCTATGATATTAGAGTTAGACTAATTAAAATAACTGAAACATAACATCTTGATCAACCATTCAAAGTAAGCATTGCCATGCAGGAACTAACGCCAAAATGCTAGCCAACCATTTAGCCTTTTAAAATACAGGATTAACTCCTATTTCTTTGTCTAGTTTTGACATATAGATAATAATACTTGCCTCATACAAAAAGTTTATTTTTTCAGTATGTGAGTTTCATAATTTTGAAATCATTCATTATTAATGTTTTGTAATCTATGTTGAAATATAACTTTAGACCATTATAATTGAGATGTATTCAATTATAGTTTAATTATATTATTAATTTTAGGTCTTTTATATTATCTTTAACTTTGATAAAGTTACATTTTTTTCTCTATTTAAACTAAATTAAAAATATTAAACAGAGAAAATCAGGGTATCTTCAGAAGAAAAAATACAGGATTAACTTACAGATGTCTTCTTTTTTTTTATTTTTTTAAGGTTTTTGCCATTGGGCACATGAGCTCACAGGAGTGACAGAGACAGAAAGATAGAGAAATTACCACCTTCACCAGGGGGGGATAGCCATGCAGCAACCCCTTCTTGATTCTCCTCTTGGGGTCTTGGGCACACACACACACACACAGACATGCGCGTGCACGCGTGTGCACACGCTTGGCATGATTTTCTAGCTGCCAGGTCCGGGGCTTGAACTATGGTCAATCATGTAGGAGTCCAGCTCCTTCGTTTCCATGCCACTACTGGCCTGAGAGGCTCTTTTTTTAAAATATTGTTAAGAAATACAATTTTTCCTGTGTGATCTCAAGACACTATTTATTTCAGAAAAGGCTATATAAATATCCATAAAATGATCACAGTACAAATTTTGCTATTCTGTGAGCAGGCGTCACTTTTTCCTCAAGGGATGAAATAGCATATGAATTAGCTCCTTTGAAGATATAGTTTCTTTCAACTCTAAATTAATATATTAAATACACACACACACAGACACACATGCATGCAAGTGCACAGATTTAGCAGGTAGCGTTTCTCTCCATCTCAAAATTGTATTTAAACTTAGTTTTTACTGTTTCTATAGGACAATAATCAACGTGCAGACTGGGGGCTGGAATGGGGTGGGGGACCTTTGACGGTGTATTGACCAGTTCCTGCTTGGTGACATTCTCAGTTTTTCACAGCACCATGAGTAATTTATGATGGCAATAAAGACCTGAGTATTTTCTGTATTCAAAGGAGCAGCCTGTATCCAGAAGAAGCATTGCCCTGCTTTCAAATGGGATCCACGTAATAAATGTGAAAGCCAGCCCTGAGAAAGGGAGGCCATTACAGCAGGAAGCAGCTGTCTGGCAGTCCTCGTTCCTATTCAGCCGCCGTTCCTGAGACGTGACTGTCACTGCTAAGCAATTTCTCAGGACCTTGTTCGGTCTGGCATGATGGACAGAGCCAGTCCCAGCTCGGAACGTCTCTAGAGGCAGGTCTGTACGGTGGTAGATTAGTGTGTGGGCTTATCTTAACTCACAACCTGCTGCAGAGGGCCTGGAGCGAGTGACTGGACCTGTGTGTGCCCCAGTTCCTTCGTCTGTGAAGGTGGAGGCGGTAATGACATGGATAAAGAAAATGGTCAGAACAATATTGCACTTACAGTGAGCGCTCAGATTGGAGCTATCATCATCAGCTTTTAAAAACAAGTTCTGAGATAACCTTCTCTCTTAACTAGGAAAGCTTATGAGGATGCATATCCTCTTTCCACATGGGTGGGCTTTCCACTCATATTTGTGCTTATTCTTGCTTTTGTATGTGTGTATACATATATATATATGTGTGTATATACATACAAACATGCATACATGTGTGTATATATGTATATGAATATGTATATGAATCCTTTGAAGATACAGTCTCTAGCTTTCAGCTCTAAACTAATACATTAAACACACACACAGACACACATGCATGCACATGCGTAGATTTGGGAGTAGCATTTTGCTCCATCTAAAAATTGTATATATATGTATGTATATGTGTATGTATATATATACACACATACACGTATGTATATATACATACATATATATGTGTATCTATGTATATGTGTGTGTATATATATATAATGTATATATGTATGTGTGTGTGTTTAATATAATTAGAGAGATTTTTTGCTACAGAGCATGTGTGCTTGCTGGAGAGACAGAGAGACAGAAAACTAGAAATCAATCCCCTCCCCCAGGGGGAATGGCCACACCACAATCCCTTTCCCTCCCTTTTTCTCTTGGGATTTTATGTACGCATGCACATATGCCAGGTATGAGTTTCAAGCTGCTGAGTCCAGGACTTGAACCACAATCAACTACATGGGAGTCCAGTGACATAACCATCATGCCATCTGCTGGTCCCTGTTTTTATATTTTTTAAGTCTATTTATTTATCGCTCCAATAAGAGAGAGAGGCACCCCCAACAGAGTCTTCACGCCGCAGTATGTCCCAGTCTCAGTCAGCTGGATCAAAAGCATATGCATACCTGGTGTGCTCAGGGAGGGCTCAGGATATGAACTCAGGACCCTTCTCCTGTGGGTCTAATTGCATTATCGCTGTGCTACCACCTGGCCCTCACTGATAAGCTTAATCTAACATAACTAAATGATTCCAAAGTCATCACCTTTTATCTTTAGCTATTCTGAGAACTCAACAATGCTTAACTGCTCTTCGACAACCCCCCCACACACACACACACAATAAAGAGGAGACCCTTCACTTATAGACCATGTAGCTGTGTGCTAGGCATTGGGTTAAGTGATCGAACTGTGCTGATTTGACCACACAACCCTCAGATTACGATACTGAACACAGTGGGTATCATAATCTCTCTTTGACATATGGATGAATTGAGACTTGCAAAGGTAAGGCATTTTTCTAAGGCCTATCATGGGAAGAATTCTAACCCCAATCTATTTTCTCGCAGTTTGCTAATTCATGTTATTTGGGGAACAAGTGGTTTCTCATTGAAGCTGCCTGCTTTGCAAAGTCAGCAACAAACAACTAACAGATTTTGAATCATAGAGACGTCTAACAGGAAAGGTCTTTTTTTAATTATTAATTTTTATTTTATTTATTATTCTAATTTGACCAGAGAGAGAGAAAGGGAAAGTGAGAAAGTAAGCCACCGGGTTTGAGACTCAAACCGCCATTGGTCATGTGGGAGTCCAGCACCTTAACCACCACATCACCTCCTGGCCTCAGGAAAGGTCTATTTTTATGCTAAGGTCGCATAAAACTCGGCATTTAACCTAGAAGGAAAATAATCTAGAGGGATAAAGTGACCCATCTACTGAGACAGAGGTGGCTAGGGACAAAGTCATGACTCCAACACCCTTGGACACCCTGGACCCACCTCTCACCTTGACTCTAGGAATAGAACCCAGTAGGAAAAGCGTACATCTCAGTTATGGTTCCCAGCCTGGGTTCTCCAAGAACCGCAGGTTTCCCGAAGGAGTCTCTGGCAGCTCATTGAGAACCAGAAAGAAAAACACAGCAAAAATAACTTAAAAACAAACGGTACCCATTCCAAAACCTCTAGGCCCCAATGTTGAGGTAGTGCCTGAAGTTTAGAAGTAATCAAAGCAAAGAAAAAAAATGTTTCACTACCACCATGTTGGAGGGTGACTTTTCTCAAACAGGCCTGCTGCATCACACCTCCAGTATCTAAATCCATGGGGTTTTAGAAAACTAAACGTGGACGACTCAGTGCCCCTTGACGGGGGGCTGCAATTCATACAGGCCGGCTCAAGGGGACGCATCCATGTTTAGCTTACATTTTCCCTTCCCTACTTTGTTTTATTATTCCCAGACTCATTCCTTGATACCTGATACTTGGCCCACTTATGGACTTCCTGTCATTAGTTAAAGTCCCGGGAACTTTCATCACTTTCTCCTGAGAAAAGGGGAGTTCACAGCCCTCCTTTCAATTACTTGCTGCGAGTTGGAGGATCTCATCTTTTGCCTTTTCCAGAAAGCAGAACTTTCTTCAAAGGACAAGATATTTGGAAGAGAATGTTTGCAGCAGATAAACAGGCGTGGGGGGCCAGAGTGAAGGGGTGATGTGGGGGAAGGGGGTGATGATAACCAAGATTGCAGCAGTTTCATGATTAATGGATACCCTCTGTAGACCAACGAGGTGAACCTTAAGTGGCACCCTGAAGCCATATATTTTTTGCCTCAGCTTGAAAGCAATTTTGGTTTAACAAATCGTCTAAAAATAACCTTTGGCCAAGCGCTTTGTTTTCTGTGCGATTAATGCAAGAAACACCGCATTTCGCATCACCTTATTTTTTCACTGACTTAAATTGTTTTCTCTATTCCTCATAACAATAGGTTCGGCTCAGCCTGTCTCTGTTCCCGAGGGACTCTTCAAGCAACTAAGAAATTATAATTTAAGAATCATCCAATTCAAACTGCAGTCATCTCACCCGGCTTCAGGAAGGATCTATCCATCATTACATGTTATAATTATGTCACCACGAGCTATATAATTCAAATTAGATGATGATTACATGCCATATATTAACATTAATTGTGTAACGAGACATAACCATATGTTTATATGTGGATTTAATTACCATCTTTAAGAACCCTACTGAAGAAGATGTATGTGACAAATTTGTAAAAGAGGGAAAGTGAGCAAGGAAAAACACATTCAAATAAATACATAAAATTAAGCATATGGAGGAAATGTAAATAACTGGAAAAGGCTTTCCAATTAGCCCATGTTTGATTACCCTGGCTATGTGCTTTTGTTCATAAAAACTGTTGTAATACTATGAAAGTTCAAATTAATTAGGAAGACCCCCCCCCTAATCTCACCAACACAACATGATTCTTTCCTGAGCATGCTGAGATCCAGAGAGATTTGGGGGCATCTGTGATGACCACATCCTGAAAAATGGTAGTATTATATGTACACATGCCTTGTCAAAACTGCTTTTGTGTGTGTGTGTTTATTTCATTGCTTAGTGCTCATCATATACAATATTAACAGCAGTGTGCTGTGCTAATTAAAGGCACTAATGAAAATATGACTACCTGGATTGGAAACGGAAGCTCTGCAATTCTCTAGCTTTGCGATCCTGATGAATGTACTTAATTTGTTTGTGCCCTCAACATCCCCGTCTATGGAAAGGTAGCTGTGTTACTATGAAAAGTAACTGTAGTATTACATACACAGTGCTTAGGGGAAGAAAAGCCCATAATAGGAGTTCGGTGAAGGTGAAGAAGTTCTGTTTTTGGGGGGAGAGGTGGTTTTTTGTTTTTGTTTTTGCTATAGGGCACGTGCACTCACCAGAAAGAGAGAGAAGCAGAGAGACAGAAAGCGAGAAATCACCCCCCAGGGGGGATGGACACACCACAATCCCTTCTCCTCCATTCTCCTCTCGGAATCTTGGGCATGCACGCACACGAGCCCAGTGTGAGTTTAAGCCACCCAGGTCCAGAACTCAAACTGCGGTCAACTACGTGGGAGTCCAGCGACATAGCCATTACGCGAACTGCTGGTCCCATGTACTGTTGAGAACCATAACTGACTTGTTCCTTTCCTATCTGGTGACAATATTAATGTCTCCAAGTTCTGATATTTCCAGTAATATCGGGATACGTTTCTACACATAACCCTTTTCTTTCTTTGAAATGTTCAGGGTGAATTATCAGAATGTCTAAGCACTGGAAATACATCATGCAAAGCTTTTCTTTTTCCCCCTAATAGCATATGCATGCACACGTGTACATATGCAAAGGAAGGACACAGAGAAGAGAAGCAGCTTTGACAGGCTCTCATAATGCCACAATCCCATTCCCCAGTCCTCCAGCTTCTTAGGATTCTGGATAGCTGCATACCTGTGCCCTGTGTGTTTTCAGGCCAACTCAGGGATTGAAAATCACAGTTGGCTATATCGTTTCTGGCCGTGCAGGGCACGGCGTTACCACCACACCACATTTACTGGGCCTGTGTAAAGCTTTTCTTTCGTTTTTTTTTTTTTTTTTTAAAGAATTATTTTATTTTACTTTATTTTATTTATTAACTTTAATTTGATCAAAGAGGGCCAGAGTGAGAGAGGGAGGGAAAGTGAGAAAGCAAGCCACCAGGTCCAGGATTCGAACTGTAGTTGGTTTTGTGGGAGTCCAGTGCCTTAACCACCACGCCACCTGCTGGCCCTCCAGCGAATTTTCACTCCATCAGGTCTGGGACTCCAACACAGTTGGCCATGTAAGAGTTCAACATCTCAATCACCACGCCACCTGCTGGCCCTCCAGTGGAATTTTCACTCCACTGGGTCTGGGACTCCAACAAGGTCGGCCGTGTAAGAGTTCAACATCTCAATCACCACACCACCTGCTGGCCCCCAGATGTGCATGTCCTTTAGCACCATATCCTGTAGCATCTCTTTTACTGGAAAGGCAGGATCTGGTTTGAGGGCGGGCGACTGTTTACCTGCCTGCCTATGAGAGGTAATTGCTTTTGGCACTTCATTTGTACTATTGTCAGATCTGATCATGTTACAGCCTTGACTTCCTCGTTCGTCTGTACATTGGGAAAATGTGTGGTTGTTCCCTGCCTAGCCAGGTTCAGAAATCACAAACACTTGGTGACACCAACTCTGCCTCATTTTAATTCCAGAACCACATATCTGGACACGATGACTCTGTGACCTCTCATAACTGCAGAATGTCTCGAGAATAAATCCTCAGGCTTGATCATGGTAATTCAAAGTTCTAAAACCACATCCAGGCTCCAATGACCTTTTGAAAGGAGGCGAGTGGTTTCTTTGCCATGGGACTGCTGGACAGACTTTAGTGAGGGAACGGTTATTGCTGCAGATGTCAAACTCCACCTGTAAACATTCAGAGATCCTCAGAATGCCAACAGGCCACTGGGGAAATGTTCACAATATGTTTAGGGGTTGTCTAGGGATTAAGATGCAAGCTTCAAAGGGATTGAATCCTGCCTGTGTCACTTAGTACATACAAAAGTTCTTGCAAGTAGGGTAATAAGCCCTGCCTGACTGGCTTTTCCCATCTGTTATATACAAGTAGGAATAGTATTAACCCCACAGGCTTGGTAAGAGGATTCCATGAGTTGTTACACTGAGAGGGGCTTCCACAAATGTGGACCCAGAGTATGTGCTCAATAAATATTTCTATTATTGGTCGTGGTTTCCTATTTCCATCATGACAGTACTTAACAACAATGAAGCTATGATTTAGCCATCTCATAAGATTGTGGGTTGGCCAGGTAGATCCTCATCTGGCCTTGCTAGGTCCCACTCATACAAAAAAGGGCTCAGGGGACCAGCAGTTAGCATAATGGCTATGTCACTGAACTTCCATGTAGTCGACTGCGGTTGGAGTCCCAGACCCGGTGGATTAAACTCACGCTGGGCACGTGTGTGTGTGTGTGTGTGTGTGTGTGTGTGTGTATACCTAAGATCCCGAAAGGAGAATGGAGGAGAAGGGATTGCGGTGTGGCTATCCCCCCTGGAGGGGGGGTGATTTCTCATTTTCTATCTCTCTGTCTCTGTCTTTCTGGCAAGTGCACATGCCCTATAGCAAAAACCTCTCAAAAAA
>NW_006159539.1:9136626-9145117 GCF_000334495.1 Tupaia belangeri chinensis
TAAACAAAACCCTGCAAAAAAAAAAAGGGGGGGGGGGGCGCTCAGTCCTGCGGGATGGCAGGAATATGCCATGACTGGGCCTCCCTTCCCATAGGGTCTTTTCTTCTGGATTTTGTACAGCATTGCTGTCTCAGTGTCCAAAAGGCATGAGCAGAAGGTACAAGTCCTCAATTTCAAAGTCTTAAAGCTACATAACATTTCCTAAAACATGTTCTCTTGGTTAAAGCAAGTAGAATGAGTCCAGAGACACTGGAATGGGAAAATCCCATTTATTTTTTTAATGAAAGGAATGACAAGATCACATTGCAAAAACGGTATGCATACAGGAAAGGGCAGATTTATTGTAGCCACCTTTATAAACAATATCTCAAAATATCTTATCGTCTCAAGTCTCCATTACCTATCTATGCTTATGATTACATAGGCAGTGAGCAACTAAAGATCAACCAAGTGGCCCAGCCATGGTAGTGCAGTAGTAATGCAACACTCTGCAATGCTTGGAAGCCATATGGAAGAGGAGGGTTTGGTTCTTGCTTAACCTATACATTCAGGTGCACGTTCACATGCTCTTGGTATCATCTGGCTTGGAAGGCTGCAGGGAGAAATGTGGCATGAGATCCTATTGAAAGTGCTTGTCTTTCTCCTTTACTTGTCTCTCTCGATAAATAAATAAACAACAAGAGAAAAAAAAGACCCTCCAACAGGATTGCATTACCACCTCTATAGTTCTAGCTTCCTTTTCTCTCACTTGTTCGTTATACCCTGGCCCTTCCTACAATCTCTGTAGTTCTTCATGCATCATCAAGAACGCGGCCAGCCAAAGCCATGGCATCACCACTTCAGTGTGAAAAGTAACCAGATTCACAGAGAGGCGAACCACCTCGCTTAGGGTCAGGACTTAGTATCACCAGCTCCTTTTTGACATGACATGATTATCTATTTTGCATACTTTTATTTGCCCTTTTAGGGAGAATTTTTTTTTTGGGGGGGGAGAGGTTTTTGCTATAGGGCACGTGAGCTTGCCAGAAAGACAGAGATAGACACAGAGACGAAAAATGAGAAATCACCCCCCCAGGGGGGGATGGTCAAGCCACAATCCCTTCTCCTTCATTCTCCTCTCGGGATCTTGGGCACTCACGCACACGCACCCGGCGTGAGTTTTAAGCCACCGGGTCCAGGACATGAACCGCGGTCAACTACATGGGAGTCCAGCAACATAGCCATTACGCTAACTGCTGGTCCCCCCAGGGAGAATTTGTTATACTAAGAAGAGGTAACATATAGAGAGAAAGTGAAATAGAATTGGAAAAAAAAGGGCCGTAGTTAACACTTTACACTGGTAGAAAGCCAGTGAATATCGGTTCAACTAACTGCACCCTGGATTTCAGGAATCCAGAACCACTTGTGCTTGTTACAAGTTGCTGCTCCACTACCACCACTCAGCTTTGTGCTGCTCGGGCTTTAAAGTGGTGGCAAATCCTATGTACTTTCACCAGAAGGCTATGATTTAGCCAGCTCCATTTCAGTCAGGACAAGAGGACCAATTAAGATAATAATATTAGCATATACATAGAACTTTTGATCTTCATACCTCCTTAAAGGCATTAGCAAATTAATTTTCCCAGAACTCTTAGGAAGCAGGTAATTATTTTTATAGTCGGAGAGAATGAATCTATGTATTGACCTAGAAATGCTACTCAATGAAGCAATGCCACCAGAACTTGAGTCTGCCCCCTTGCCTCTTCTCATTCACCAACACATCCATCACAGGACTCTTCAGTGTGCCCAGATCGTTATGATGAGATTTAATCTCACCAGCACTTATTGGAAATATTTATTATGAACTCAGCAACTCTTCCGAGTTCCAACTGGGTGAGGAGGGAAGAGGAGGAAAAGAGATGGTCTTTTATTTCAAACATAATTAGCTACCCCAAAGCAACTAAGGATACATGAAAAAAAATGTCTGGGTCAGGAAAAGGACAGGATGGGGACCAGCAGATGGCACGATGGCTGTTACTGAACTCCCATGTAGGTTCGAGTCCCGGACTCAGCGACTTAAAACTCATGCTGGGCGCGTGTGTGTGCGTGCCCAAGATCCTGAGAGGAGAATGAAAGAGAAGGCACTGCAGTGTGGCAGTGGGGGTGGGGGAGAGATGATTTCTTGCTTTCTTTCTCTCCACGTGTGCACGTGCTCTATAGCAAAAATGTCTCAAAAAAAAAAAAAAAAAAAAAGAAAAGAAAGAAAGAAAGAAAAAAAGGACAGGGTGAGCTCTAGTCATGCTAGAAAGCAAGTGTTCAAAGACTAATTTATACATATCAAAAGGAAAAGGATGTGACCTAAAAGGACTCCAGTTGCCCAAATTCAGGACAACATAAGCATAAAATAGAATGGTGATGAGAAATAAAAAATAAAGGTGTCCACAGTGATATGCAAAAAAAAAAAAAAAAAGAGGGTGGAAAGTGAATTTCTTCTTTTATGAAGGATGCCAGCTAATCATGTTGAAAAGAAATGATAAAATGATGCAATATGCATTTACTGGAGAACAAGATAGTCAGTCACATAGTATCAAAATATTACCCCATGGATTACTTATCAATTAGGCATGGAAATATACTGCCTTAGTTCATCTGGGCTGTTACAACACAAGCCCATAGACTGGACAGCTTAGAAGTTAGCCAGCAGAAATGTATTTCTCACAGTTATGGAAACTGAGAAGACCTACATCAAGGCACCAGTAGATTTGATGTCGGGTAAGGGCCACTTTCTGCTTCACAGACATCTTTTCATGGTGTTGTCAGTCACATGGTGGAAAGAAGCAAAAAAGCTCCTTCGGGTCCATTTATAAGGCCAATAATCCCATTCATCAGGGCTTCATCCTCAGGACCTAATCACCTCCCAAAGAGTCAACCTCTGTTTCTTTTTCTTTTTCTTTTTTTAAGAATTTAACTTTATTTATCCATTTATTTATTTGAATTAGATATGAGAGAGAAAGAGAGAATACGCATGCGACAGCAAGCCACCAGGTCCAGGACTCGAACCGCAGTCGGCTATGCAGGAGTCCAGTACCCTTAACCACCACGGCACCTGCCAACCCCAAGATTCCACCTCTTAATACCATCGCCTTCGGGGTTAGGATTTCAACAGGTGGATTCTGGGTGAACAGAACAGAAAGATACATCGAAAGTATCTTTACAGGAGAGAAAACTAGCAGACACCACCTAAATTAAGCAACCAAACACAATAATGAGAAAACAGGTATCATCTGTCCCCTGAAGACTGCAGTGAGAAAAATGCAACATCATCTAAGTGGCATTGTCATTTCCTCATTATGTTTCTTTCTTAGAGATGGGAATCTCAGTTGTGGACTCATACTGTTCTTGTCATTTTCATAAAAACCTCCCCATGGGGGGCCAGCAGGTGGCATAGTGGTTAGGGGTGCAGGATTCCCATGTGGCTGACCACAGTTCAAGTCTCGAACCTGGTGGCTTGGTTTCTCACTTTCCTTCTTTCTCTCTCTCTCTCTCTCTCTCTCTTTCTCTTGCTCTGTCTCCCTCTGGTGAAGAGAGAAGAGAGACGAGAGAAGAAGAGAGAAGAGAAAAGAGAAAAAAGAAAAGAAAAAGAAAAAGAAAGAAACAGAAAGAAGGAAGGAAGGAAGGAAGGAAAGAAGAATTCTTTAAAAATAATTCCCATGTCAAATTAGAAAATTTCTTTAGGCCAAGCCAACTAAGACCAAAACATCTTAGTCTCCTCCACAGGGGCTTATGGATGGACTATAATGGAAAGCAGAATAGTTGTAGAACACCATAATGATATTTTAAAGATATTTCTTAAAAGAATTTGACTTGTATATATTTTATACATATTGAATTTTGCATATGCTGTCTGTGTACACTCCCTACCCACCAAAAGAAAATAACTATTTGCACAAGACAAGTAATGGCTTATTCATTGACATTAATAACTCATATCTGCTATCTATAACTTTCTTTATCTGTTTAATTAGCACAATTTAGTTGCTATGTAGGGCTGTGGCAGCTACATAGGTGATGACTGAACAGTTTTGATTTCTGGGCCTAGCTATAGACACTGTGCTTTGTAGGCTGGGACCACATGGGAGTCCTGGGTTTGATTCTCTGTCCAACCTAAAGGCCAGGTGCTGTGAGGAACATCTATAATCCAAGTGGCTTAGGGAGGTTGACACAAGAGGATCATGAGTCTACGGACTGCCTGGGCAACATAGCAAGACCCTGTCTAAAAACAAAGTGGGCGTGGTGGTATGTATCTGTAATCCCAGCTGGAAGGCCGAGACAAGATTACAACATGGTTAGACCTTATCTTAAAAAAGAAAAAAAACAAACAAAACAAAACAAACAAACAAACAAGCAAAACCAGAACTATGGTATTTGCATAAAATAGGGCACAAGAGGTATTAATAATATGTATAATTTTGTATTTTTTATGTTCTTTGTGTCCATGGCCAAGTCTTGATACATGTACAGCAGAACTGAACATAATTAAGAGCTATAGTTATTACAGTTCCTGGCTAGGACATGGATACCCTGTGTTTACCATTCAGAAGATTATATTTACAAGCTGGACTCAATCCCATGTCTGGTTCATTAAACACGGGAGTTACCTACAGTAGAGACAGCCACAGATAACGGCACGTGTTCTATTTCACTCACTCCAGCTCTCCTGCCCGAAACCGTCTCTACTTCTTTTTAACATGGATATTTATTTATCATGTAAATTCATTTATTTCCATGAGACAGAGATAGAGACTGAGAGAAAGAGAGAGGTACCTTCAACAAACTCTTCACATCATGCTCCACTCCTCTCTTCAGCCAGCCAGGATCACAGGCATATGTGTGTGAACAGGGAAACCTCAGGGTATGAAACCAAGAGCTTCCTGTATGTCCTCAACGTCACTGAGCACTGATTTCCTACTGTGCTACTGTGGCTGGGATTTTTTGATTCTCTAGCTCTCCTAATAGACCACTCTTATACTTTACCTGGCCTCTTTGGGTGATTCATTCAGATTTCCCTTCTGACTTAATTGACCTTAAGCTTTTACCTTATTCTCTAATTCATAAAGACCCTTGAAGAATTGCTCATGGTAATAGGTAAAAGCTGACCACAGTATTGGTCTTACGAAGCCTCTATCAGACTGGATCTATCAGACGCCCTTCCTTCTTCCAATCTAGACAAGGGCATTCACAAAACTGTACAGAATCAAGACAGTTAAAATACAGTAGTTTGTCTCTGGAAAATGTGTCTAGAATGGATGTTAATGACCAAGGCTTCGGTCCATAGTCCTTTTTCTTTTCTTTTCTTTTTTGAGAGATTTTTGCTATAGGGTGCGTACGCTCACCAGAAAGAGAGAGAGAGACAGCGAGAAATCACCCCCCAGGGGGAATGGCCACACCGCCATCCCTTCTCCTCCATTCTCCTCTCTGGATCTTGGGCACACTCTCACACGCGCCCAGCTTGAGTTTAAGCCACTGGGTCCAGGACTCGAACCGTGGTCAACTACATGGGAGTTCAGTGACCTAGCCATTATGCTAACTGCTGGTCCCCAGTCCATAGTTCTTCTGATGATGGTCTTTACAACTTACATTCTAGATTCCTTTTCTTCCATGGTTCTTAAGATATGATTGATAATTCACATTATTGTGATTTTTCAGTGTAGCTAGCCAGTTTCACTTGGACTTATACATTTGATAGACCATCACATCTAACTAACCCTGCCATATTTGCCTTCCAGTAAAAACAATAACCAATTTGCCTGCCTTAGCTTTATAAATTTAAAGCCAATTGGTCACATAATCCAAGAAGCAGTAATGCAAAGCCAGTTAAATTGCAAAGATGAAATAAAGTGGATTCTAGTTCTTAAGGCACTATAAAGCTCTTTTCATGCCCTTCATAATTCCTGAAGTTATCTTTCCAATTACACTTGATGAGTTGTGTCCTCGAGACATGAAAAGTCATTTTAATTTGATATTGCCTATTTGCCTGAGAGGGGCATGGATGGTAGAAGCATTTGGGCTTAGAAGTGGGAACCAGGCATCCTGGTCATTCTCTCAACTTATGCCCAGAGAACGAAGTATTAATTCTTGTCATCAGTTGGCAGTGCTTCAGCATGATATGTACTGCCTTGAGAGATCTGGGAAAAGAAAACTAAGTGGTCCTTTTCCTATAAAAAAAATATTTTCCCTTTCAAATTGCTTATGAGAAATAGTACATAAGAGCTAGCAAATTATTTGACCAAGAACTAGGTAAGACGGGAGAAGAACAATAATTATTATGGAATGTTGCAATGTACGCTGTAAGTCCAATAATGTCTTAGATGCCTGCATGTGAATTAATTTCTGTAGTCATACAACAACCAGGTATATAAATATAAACATTATTTCTATTTTACAGCTTGGGAATGAATCCATGGAGAGGTAAAAGTAATAGGAACCTTTATTGAGCATTTACTACATAGAAGGTACCATAATAATTACTGTGTATAAATTATCTCTAGGCCCCAGAGGAAACTTAGTAGCTATGTACCATTATGGTATCTATTTTATAGGCCAGAAAATTTAGACATAATGGGAACCAGCAGTTAGTGTAATGGCTATGTCGCTGGACTCCCATGTAGTTGACCACGGTTTGCGTCCCGGACCCGGTGGCTTAAAACTCACGCCGGGCGCGTGTGCGTACGTGCCCAAGATCCCGAGAGGAGAATGGAGGAGAAGGAATTGCGGCGTGGCCATCCCCCCTGGAAGGTGATTTCTCGCTTTCTGTCTCTATGTCTCTCTCTGTCTGTCTGTCTGGCGAGCACACGTGCCCTATAGTGAAAACCTCTCCAAAAAAAAGTAAAAAAGAAAAATTTAGACATAATGAAGTTAAAAAATATGAACAAATGATCAGTAAGCACTAGAGGCTTCCTTCTTTCTAGGAGTTAACAGTGATAACGTCATGCATTTAACTTCTATGCTCTATTTGGAAACAAGAGAATTGGACTTAATACTAATGACAGTCCAAATGCAAGCCAAATTTACAAGTCAGAAAAATAAGCAATACAGTGTTCTGATTTTTGGAAAAGAAAAAAAGGAGTCTCTAATTTTTAAAAATATACATATAGGACCAACAGATGGTGCAATGGTTATTTGCTGGACTCCCATGTCGTCAACCACGGTTTGAGCCCTGGACCCAGAGGTTTGAAACTCACACCGGGCACATCTGCATGCATGCCCAAAATCTTGAGCAAAAAAATAGAGGAGAAGGGATTGTGGCGTGGTCATCCCCCCAGGGGGTGATTTATTGTTTTCTAACTCTCTGTCTGGTGAGCACATGTGTCCTATAGTTAAAATTTGTCTTTTAAAAAATAAAATAAATAAATAGGGGTCAACAGATGGTGTGGTGGTTAGACAGCTGGATTCCTACCTGGCTGACCATGGTTCAATCCTGGAACAGGTGGCTTGAAAATCACACTGGGCATATGTATGTGTTTGTGCAAAATCCCAAAAGGAGACTGGAGGAGAAGGGGGTGATTTCTGGCTTTCTCTCTCTCTCTCTATCTCACTCCTCTCTGGAGAGTGCAAAAAAAGACATATATGCACACCTAAATATGTAACTATGTATAATATATTTTTTCCTTATTTATCTACTATTAGAAATTGATCCTAGCCTGGCTTCCTGTGTTTATATAAGACACACACACACATATATATATATATAAATTAAACTTTGAGTAGTAAGCACTTGGGATGAATATTTGTGAAATATGGGAAGATTATACACAGAAATTCTGGCAAACAGGCATGGCAAGGCTGAGGAAAGAGGCACAGAAAGGGCAGAGTAGACAATCTCTGGGTCTCCAATGTCCCCACCGAACAAAAGCCTTTCTAGTCCCAAACACAGATCTCCTTTTCTCTCGTTAGTCTGCCTGCTGGATGACCAGGTCCCATCTAATCATTTAGCCCACTGCCTTCCCTCTAGGCCATGTGGATTCAATTTTCGACATATGAGTTTTCTGAAAGCAAAAGCAGAAATCCCAAAGGACTATTCCTTAAACAAAAGGAGATTTATTACTTTTAACTGAAAGGGTATTTGTTATGGTAAGAGTTGTATGTGTGTCAGCTGAAAAGACGACAGTTCTGGCTGTGGACAGGAAGACTATGCAGCCTCCACACGCAGCACTCTCTCCTCCATGCTTTTGCAGGGTCATATATCCAGCCTCCAGAGTCTAGGCAGAGAAGAAAAACCAGAGGCCAGTGCTCTGATGTGGATAGTGAGGTGACAGATAACACCTACAGGCCTTGACCCTGGTAACGCCATCCAACTTCTTCACAGTAACATAAATGTGCCCTGTGTATACATACACACACACACACACACACACACACATATATATATGTATATATTTCTCATACATAGGCATAGCCACCCCTATTATTAACCAGGTCAACACCTCTGTCTCCCCCCAAGTGGTCCATTTGT
>NW_006159539.1:9145129-9147424 GCF_000334495.1 Tupaia belangeri chinensis
TGCTGAACCTACATTGACACATCATCATCACCCAAAGTCCCTAGTCTACATTAAGGTTCACTCTAGTGTTGTATAATCCATAGGCTAGAACTAAATGTATAATGACACGTATCTACAGTGACAGTATCAATATAGAGTAGTTTCATTGCCCTACAGAACTATGTGCCCCACGTGTTCATCTCTATCTTCCCCCAACCCCTAGCAATCACTGATCTTTACACTGTCTTCATAGCTGTCCCTTTTCCAGAATATCATGTAGCTGAAATTATACAGTATGGGGCCTTTTTAGATTAGATTCTTTTTTTTTTTTTGAGAGGTTTTTGCTATACGGCGCGTGTGCTCGCCAGACAGACAGAGAGAGAAAGACAGACAGAAAGCGAGAAATCCCCCCTCCGGGGTGATGGCCACGCCGCAATCCCTTCTCCTCCATTCTCCTCTCGGGATCTTGGGCACGCACGCACACGCGCCCGGCGTGAGTTTTAAGCCACCAGGTCCAGGACGCAAACCACGGTCAACTACATGGGAGTCCAGCAACATAGCCATTATGCTAACTGCAGGTCCTTAGATTCTTTAACTTAATAATATGCACTTAAGATTTTCTCTATGTCTTCTCATGGTTTGGTAACTCATTTCTTTCTTTTTTTTTTAGTAATTATTTATTTTACTTTATTTATCATTATTATTATTTTTAAATTTTATAAGGACATATGTGCTCACCAGAGAGAGAGAGAAAGAGAGAGAGAAAGTGACAAAGCAAGTCACCAGATCCGGGACTCGAATTGTGGTCAGCCATGTGGGAGTCTATCACCTTAACCACCATGCCACCTGCTGGCTTCTTTTTTTTTTTTTAATTAATTATTTCTTTTCATAGTTAGATCATTTATTTATTCATTTATTTTTATACATTCAATCACTGTATATCATTACAACTTGTAAAATGAGTTTTCCCAGCATGGGTATATTGTATATTAGTTCAGTTAATGATATTATCATATAAGTCATATTAACAGATAATGTTTTATTTTTGTGTCCCTTAAATGTTTTGCTTCTTTCTTTTCCCCCTTGATTCCCTTGGTAATACATTTCTTTTGAGTATAAAATATTCCCTTGTCTGGATATATCCCAGTTTATTTACTCCTTTGCTTACAGAAGGACATTTTGGCTGTTTCTGAGACTTACTAACAAAGCTTCTTTAAACATGCAGATTTTTATGTGAACTACATTTTCAACTCTTTTGAGTAAATATACCAAGGAGTCATTATTGTATTTCAAGTAAGCTTTTGCTATTATTGTCACATTTTGGGAAACATACATCAGAATCTTTTGATGTACATAATTATTTTATGCCAGTGCAGTAGCAAGTCAAATAGTGGGAATATTTTCCAGTGAAAATTGAACATTTACAATTACATTTACAATTACAAATCTAGGCTTCAAAAATTTCCTTATCCAAGGTATTAACTTTGAATGCATTGTTCTGTTTTTTTTTTTTAACTCAATTTTTATATCCTTTCAATGATCAAAGTAATCCCCTTCCTTTCTTTCAACGGAGGTACTGGGAAAATAAATGAGACTGTGTGTGCGTGCGTGTGCATGTCAAGTGTGTATGTATGTGTCCTTCTCATTCCACTTCCAGCTCCAGCTCCTCGTAACCTGAGGTCACCTAGAATACCAAGAGAATTGGATATTATATGGCAGCTTAAAGAAAATGTCATGGTTGTGTGTGTGTGTGTGTGTGTGTGTGTGTGTGTGTAAAAGAGAGAGAAAGAAAGAGGAAGCGAGAGAAAGAATGAAATATTCCTGGCTGTGTCCTTGTGCTTTTGTTGTTTTATGATTACACTGCCATTTTGATGAGCTCCTTCTGAGGTTACTGACCCCTCTGCCCCACCCCACCAAGAAATCCTGCCTGTCAGACACATTTTAAGCTTCTCCGTGTGGTCATAGTCATAACCTAATTCTATTGCTGAGTGCTCCATGCATGTGTGTCCAAAATCCCAACACGATGGAGAAATAGGGGAGAAGAGGTTGTAGTAACCACAGCCCAAGGGGATGCTTTCTCCCTCTCCTCTCTCTCTCTTCTTTCTTTCTTTCTCCTCTCTCTCTCTCTCTCTCTCTCTCTCTCTCTCTCTCTCTCTCTCTCTCTCTCTCTCTCTCTCTCTCTCTCTCTCTCTCTCTCTCTCTCTCTCTCTCGTTGAGCACATGTGCTCTCTGACAAAGTTCTTTAAAAAACAACAACAAGAAAACAAAGAAACAGCTCATACATAATTTCTTTATTGCGCTCCAGGCACGTAGTAG
>NW_006159539.1:9147495-9185046 GCF_000334495.1 Tupaia belangeri chinensis
TAACATGTTCTAACCTAGCTGGTGTTTTGTGGAAATAAATGTTTCAGCTGAGTCTACTGGAACAGCTTTGGTGGGCTTTCGATTCAGCTGAATAGCAATCTCCGCAAGTAGAAATAGAAAAATCATCTCCACTGACTATTAAGCAGTGGAAGCCCTAATGGTGTCCCTGAAGTGATATTTTATGAGGCAGGTACTGACAGTGCACACCAGAAACGCAACAAGGGAGAATAAAGACTTGGGAAAAAACAGAGTGAAGAACTTTGGAAAACAATAAGGATTTGAGTAAATAAAAGCAAACAAGCACACATCGAATCTAGCTAAGATCAGGTGATCTCGTGGCATCAGAAGACGGAGGGAATTGGCAATTGGTGTAGTGGCTATGTCGCTGGACTCCTATGAGGTTGACCATGGTTCGAGTACCCGACCCGGTGGCTTAAACTCACGCTGGGCACATGTGTGTGCATGCCTAGGATCCCAAGGGGAGAATGGAGGAGAAGGGATTGCAGCATGGCCATTCCCCCTAGGGGGTGATTTCTTGCTTTCTGTCTCTCTGTCTCTCTCTGTCTTTCTGGTGAGTGCACAAGCCCTATAGCAAAAACCTCTCCAAAAAAAGATGGACTAAGAGTCCTCTTTTCAATTAGTAATACCTCCTCTGACTCTAGTGTCAAACAGGAGATCAGAGAGGTAGGGAATAGGATACTCTTAAGAAGTAATGGGTAGAATTTTGAACAGAACTATTTTAGCAATCACCCATGATTTTACGATAAGACTAGACTATAGAAAAGACAAAATCCAGCTGACCAGTAACCAGTTACTTAAGTTATTTTAGGCAAGTAGTGCTGTTGGCCTGCATCAGGATGGTAGCTCTGGAGGGGGACGCAATGTGGTTGGTTTAAGGAAACATTTTCAAAGCAAAGCAGACAAGATTTGCACTGGGATGTAAAAGGAGGAGAAGTGTCAAATTGGAAATGTCAAGCTAGTATCAGTAACAGAGACTAGAGATGGTTAACAGATCTGGGAAGAATTTTTAAAGGAGCAGGTTGGAGGTGGAGGGCAAGGGGTAAGTAAAGCAGGAGTTCTATTTCTAGGACATTCTTTTTGGGGGGCATGATTTCTGCTATAGGATGTGTGTGCTTGCCAGAGAGACAGAAAATGAGAAATCATCCGTCCAAGGGGCAGGTGGCCATGCCACGATCTCCTCTCCTCCATTGTCCTCTCGGGATTTGGTGCACACATGCACATACATCCAACAGAAGTTTTAAGCCACCATGTCCGAGACTCGAACCACAGTCAACTATGTGGGAGTCCAGCAACGTAACCATTACACCATCTGCTGGTCCCATCAATCTAGGACATTCTAAATTTAAGATGCCTGTTCGACAACTGAGTGAACATGTGAAATACAGTCTGGATCAATAAAAAAAATCCCTTTAAGGGTTATAAATTTAGAAGTTATAGAATATAAATAGAATTGAAATTTGGGAAAATGGGTGAGCTCATTCTGGGAATTATAGTAAAGACAAAATGAGATCAAAGATGACATCCTAGTATATTCCATAGTTCAAAGGTCAGCAAGAAATGGAAAAAAGAGAGGATGACTGAGAAAGAGCCAATGATGAGACAGAAGGAAGCCAGGAAAAAGTGGTAGATAGACTAAGGGCTTTGGGCATCAGAGCATGACAGAGTCTGTCAAGTACGCTGATAGGCCAGACAAGATGAGGACTAGGATTAACCAAGTCACATGGTCATGACCTTGACAAGAGCAAATAGAATGGACTATTGGGGGCAAAACTGAATCTTGAGAGAATGAGACAAAGGAATTAGAAATGGCAAGCAGAGACAAATTTTTAAGTTTTATGTAGACAGGAACAGAAGAGGGCACAACTGAAGACAGAAGTGTGGTCAAGTGCTTTTTATCTTGTTGTTTAGTTTTTTTAAATAGAAGAAATAACAGTGAGTGTTTTTGCTAATGGTAGAAAGGTGAAATGTGAGAATGTTATCTTTATTTTTGTGATAATCTGCCTTTAGCTAGCACACAGAAATTGTCATCCACAGTAACAGGAAGGAAGGCTGGGTCAAGGCTGAGAATACAGACGGGCAAGTGTGGTCGAAAGACGTGCAGAGCCAACCCATCCAGCCACCCAAGGCAAAAAGGAGTCAATGCCTAAATCAATTTTTAGAAATTGTAGCACGCTCTGCAAACATGACATTACTAGTAAGAACTATGTAATGTCACCACTTAGGGGGTGTGTATTCCAAGAATGTGCGAGATCTCATAGGGGTGGGGCCAGCAAGTATCATGGTGGTTAAGGCAGTTGGATTCCCACATGGCCAACCCCAGTTTGAGTCCTGACTTGGTGGCTTGAAAATTACGCTGGGCACTCATGCATGTGTGCCCAAAATGCTGAGAGGAGAATGGAGGAGAAGGGATTGCAGTGTGGCCTTTTCCCTGGGGGCTGCGGGGGGTGTGCAGGCATTCTTACTTTCCCTCTCTCTGTCTCTGTCCTCTCTAGTAAATGCACACACCCTACAGCAAAAACCTAAAAGAACAAAACAAAATAGATTTCTTAGGGGTTCAGGGTAGTATTGAGCTTCCTGATTGATACACTCATTCTATCTAATTCTTTAAGCATTCCTTATTATGTACATTTTACAATAGCCATACTATATGAGTGCAATATACTTATTTAAAATTTTAAATCAGTAAATTTATAAATATGGGTTTCCTTACTTATAATTATGCCATTAGAATGATTGATCCAAGATATCTGGAAGCTTCTGGTTTAAATATATAGCAAAGGCTTTTGGAGACAGACCAGGGGTCAAATGTCAGTTTCAAAATTTAACTGCCTTATCTTTAGGCAAGTCATTCAGTCTCTCTTAATCACCATTAGGTCATTCATTAGAAAGGAGTAAGAATACCTTATTCATGTTTGAGATAAAGTTCAAATTTAATAATGAATATTAAAAACCCAGCATACATTTAGATATTTATAAAAATTATTTTGACCTCCTCTCCCTTAAAAACAAATAAAATATGGAAATAAGTCCTTCTTTTTTATTGCTATAAGTAATACCTATTTATCATAGAAAATTTTCAAAATAAAACAATGGAAACAAAACTTTAAAAAGATCCATATTTTTGTGTCTGCCAGAAGTCAGCATGGTAAATGTTCTGATGTATCTATCCACTTAACAGTAGATAATAGTAAACAACTATAAATGTACGTGTGCACACACATCAATATACATGGATTGCATCTGCTTTCTTCCATTTAAAATATACTGTGAAGCTTTTGCTTTTTATGTCATTAAAATTTTCCTAAAGCATTACTTCCTAGGATGTTATGGGTTTATCAGACAGATGTACGATAACATGCTCACTAATCCCGTAGGGCTGTTCTTTATTAGTAATAGTTTCTATTTTAATCTAGACAGTGGTAAACAATCTACTGCTAAATCCTCAAGAACATCCCTAAGTATTTTATTAGAACAAATTCCATTAGGGGAAAAATTGCTAGTTCAAAAATTGTGTAAATCATTGTGTGTATGTGTATATATTCTCTCTCTCTTTTTTAAAAGGAATTATTTTATTTAAACTTATTTATTTTAATTTGACCAGAGAGTGACACAGAGAGAGAGAGAGAGAAAGTAAGAAAGCAAGCCGCCAGGTTCAGGACTCTAACTGTGGTTGGCCATGTGGGAGTCCAGCGCCCTTAACCACCACATAACCTGTTGGCACCTATATTCTCCTTCTTTTTGGATTTTTGTCAAAGGGTGTATGCACTTGCAGGAGAGGAGATAGACAGAGATGGGGAAAGTGAGAAATCACCCCCCCCAGGGGGATGGCCATGTATGCACTTGCGGGAGAGGAGACAGACAAAGACAGGGAAAGTGAGAAATCACCACCCCAGGGGGATGGCCATGCTGTAATCCCTTCTCCTCTAGTCTTTTCTTGTGATTTTGGACATGCGCGTACATGTGCCTGCTGCAATTTTCAATTTTCAAGCCACCAGGTCCGGGACTCAAATCATGGTCAGCCGAGTGGGAGTCCAGTGCCTTAAACACTATACCACCAGTCGGTCCCCTACATACACTCTTAAACTGTGCTCGAGAAGTGTATCCACATTTCCAGTTCACTCCTACATTGGATATCAATGTTACCTCACATCTTTCCAGTGCTATGTGCATTGCCATGCATATTTTAAAGCTCAATATTGAAAAAATAGAAAATCTTACTCTTCTTCAATATGGGAGTTTTATTTCAGTTCTGGGTTTTTCACCCTAAAAAAAATGTCTGTGAATGGCACCTTGTGTACATGACACTTCAGCCTCCCAGTAAGAATGTCCCTAGGAATATCACAATTTCAGAGGCCATTAGTGATCAACTGTTACAAAGATAGTTTAACATCCCAGATTTCACAGGAGAAACACACAATTGAGAGTAATAATGATACAGAACTCTTGTTACTCATACCACTACTTGGAATACGGCCGCCATGATTCTCTGGTCTAACAATAAAAATCATTTTTCGTTGCTTACAATTTCTTTCTGTGAAAATGCTTTACCCTGCTTCTTTGTTATTTTTTTGTTTACGTATATGTGACTGTTTTACATTCCTTTTTCCTTTAAGACTTAAGAAAAAAATTCTATAATATTAAATTCTGTATTAGCATATCAATTACTCTATTGGGGAGCAATTAAATCTTCAACTAACAATCTTTTGGAAGAAAACTAGATTTCTGGGAAGATACTGGATTTTCCAGACAGACTTTGAGTCCTCATTGTAACCCTCTTTATCTTTCCTTGATTGGTTGGAAAGACCACAAGTGTCTCTTAATTTACAACATTGCATCTTCTCTTGTTCCCCCTCGGGCCTCATTTCTCTCAAACAATTCCTTCAGCTGCATGTCACTGAGCAAGAGACACACCGGGGATAATGAAAAGATCTACGACGAACTTGGCGGTCAGCCTTGTCTATGGCAGCCAGACTGAACCATCCTCTCTGTTCACCCAGTTATTTCCCTCTAATCCATTTATAAAACTATGCCCTAGTAGGATCCCCTACGAAAATGAGCTAGAGCCTGGACGGTCAGATGGAATATCTGATCTACAAAATAAGCCCTCTACATAGTTTTGTTTTAACAACCTACACAACCAAAATGTCTTTAAATCCATGATTGTCTCCCCAGATTTTGACATTATAACCTCTCTCTCTTTTTTTAATCATAGGCATCTTCATTATAATCCAAAAGATCTAACTTGAGACTTCCCAAGGCTTATATTTCTTATTCTTGTTAGAGACAGAAAAGTGAAAATGGCAATTTGTGATGTCTTTTTAGAGTCAACGGTCTTATAAAAATAAAATGTGATTTCTCTCCTTTTCTTCCTTTCCCCAGTGAAAGTCAAGAAAAGTAAGCTGTCTTTAAAATTACTAAAGGATCAGGACCAGCAAATGGCATAATGGCTACATCACTGGACTCCCATAGTCAATCGCAGTTCGAATCCCAGACATGGTGGCTTAAACCTCATGCCAGGTGCATGTGCATACATGCCCAAGATCCCGAGAGGACATTGAAGGAGAAGGGATTGCGGCGTGGCCATCCCTCCCTCGGGGGTGGAGGTGATTTCTCACTTTCTGTCTCTGTTTCTCTGGTGAGCGCATGTGCCCTGTAGCAAACATCTCTCAAAAAAATACATTAAAAAATTACTAAAGGATCATCTTGTTGTTGTTGTTAAAAGGTTTTTTGTCTTAGGGCATGTGCCCTTACCAGAAAGAGACAGAGACGGTGAGAGGGAAAGTGAGATATTACCCCTCAGGGGGCCTGGTCATACTGTAATCACTCCTCTTCCATTCTCCCAGGATCTTGGACACGCCTTCACATGCACCTAGCTACGCCATCTGCTGGCCCCACTAAAAGATCATTTTTAAGAGATGGTACAATTATGTTTATTATATACAGATATAAACAAAACAAGTGTCAAAAGCTTTATTAGCTTATTAGAAAAGAAGAGGTAAAATGTTAAACTTAGTTTAAAGGAGGTTTCAAAGAGCAGAGGCGTATGTAGGCACTTCGTGATTCCAAAATGAATTTATAAACTAATGCAAAAGAGTCTACCCACAGGGAAATAACTGGTTGTATTCCATCAGACACAACTGATTTATACTTCTATGAACAAGAATTATTTGCAGTATCATCAGTTTTCAATAATTCACACAGACTTATAAAATACTTTAAAGACAAAGAAAGACAGAAATATCCTGGACTGGTGAGCTAGACAGCAAATTCACTCGTGTGTGTGTGTGTGTGTGTATGTCCTTGTCCCCATTTCAGACATTTTTTTTCCTTACTAAACTATCCATCCATAATATCTCATGGGAAAAAAGTACATATGATTTCTACAGAAATCACTTCTGGAAGATCTTCTACAAGTGCTCTCTCACAAAAAGCAAAAGAGTATGGAGCTCAGATTTTCTAGTATGTTGATAGTTAATGGATAAATATACCCATTTTAATTCCTGTGCTAAAGATCAAGCAATAAAGCAAGGTTCCTCTGTTCAAACATACATCTGGAATCATTTACAACAAAATCATTATTTAAGCTGTACTTATTTGGAAGAGGGGAACGCGGGTCCAAAATTCTCCAAACAATGTCAAACTGGGCCAAAATTTGGTTAAGAAAAAGGATGAAAGAGTGAAGGAATATTTTCTGACCATCAAGCAACAGCTAATTGCTTCACACATCACAGAACTTAAAATTTTAAAAAGCATTATAAAGAAAGTATTTATTTCTTCATTTCATAGGCTGAAAAACATTAAGTAATTTAATCAAAATAAAACTGGGATTCAAATCCAGATGCATTCTGATTCCATAAAGCTATGTTCCTGTCTGTTTCCAAAGAACCGGTGGAGAATGGTGTTCAAGGTCACACAAAAGTTTCTCACAGGTAAGAGTAAAATAACAAGGAATCAGCAGTTAGCATAATGGCTATGTCACTGAATTCCCATGTAGTTGACCACGGTCTGAGTCCCTAACCCAGTGGCTTAAACTCACGCCGGGTGCGTGTGCGTGTGCGCACAAGATCCCGAGAGGAGAATGGAGGAGAAGGATTGGCATGGCCATCCCCCCAGGGGGTGATTTCTCGCTTTCTATCTCTCTGTCTCTCTGGCAAGAGCATACGCCCTATAGCAAAAACCCCTCCAAAAAAATAGTAAAATAATAAATGAATAAAATCTTAGAACTTTGTAAACTTTTCTTAACTAATATTTTCCTGAGATGCATAATAGATAAAAACAATAAAGGCAGAGAAGTTTTGGGAAAGTAAAGAGATTCCTTCTCAATTAGTTCCTTGGAGCACCTAAGGATCCCCCAAAACCACTTTCAAATTCCTAATCTCATCTAGTCTCATTAATTTTTATTCCAAGTCCACTACTCTTCCAAGTAATCTATATTACCTTCTCTAGATGAAAGTGTTACGTTAAAACCAGTATTTTAAGTCCAATGCCAAAACCCAGTAGCTGTCTCATTTGATTTAGGGGAGATTTTTCCCTCTTGTAGTTCTCTGAGCTCATCCACTTGGAATTAAGAAAACCTCTCTCAGCTTTATTTGTGGAGAATGTTCATGTAGTAGACTGTCTTGAGAGGATGCTATGAGCTATACACAGGGAGCAAGGCAGCCTGAAGCCACAGTCCAATTTCCCGAGACATGAAGGTAAGAGATGGAAGGAAAGTGGGTGAAGGAAGAGGAAATATAATCTGGGATTAAAGACGCAATTCTTAAACTAGAGCATCCTTTTTGCTTTCTATATCAAATCTGCTACAGAGTCCATGAAGTTTCCCACTAATCACATATCACTTTGGACATTTAAAGAGCCTTCAAAATACATCAGCAGTTGTAAAAACTTTAGTCAAGATAGATCAAGTTATGTTATAGACACACACCATCTTCTTCATTGAGTCTACTGATTCAAATGCTCTCGCTTCCTAAAACACTTTCACAGACACACTCAGTAATAATGGTTTACCAGTTGTCTCGACATCCCTTAGTCCAGCTAAGTTGACACAGAATTAATCAATCAGCACGATACTGAAGGTTATCAGAGAGACTCTGCTCACCATGGTCCCTCCATGACATGCCCTTCATTGCAACAAGTACTTCCACTATTTCCATAGCAGCGGGAAGAGGTTTTGTTCATATGTGATGCCCATCACTGTGGTCATTTCACTAGCAAGGCAAATCACAAAGCTGTACCTAGCTTCAAAGGGGGCAGGGATGTGCTATCCCATCTTGGGCCAGGAGAACCAGAATATCTGCCAACAGTCCCAAAGATCACCACACCAAGATAATATCCAGTATAGTAGTGCATTGAATATGCAGAGTATGTAAGTGCACACGTTAAGTTTATTAAGCCTTATGCTTTCATAATTCTCCTTTATATGCATATTATTTTGCATCCTTAATACTACTTTCTTAGTATCTCTTGGTGTACTATGGATTCCTTCACCTAAGTGTCTAGTACTGTCTAATCTCCCATTTAAACCTGAAGAGAATTGGCCATCTCCTGCTGGAATTACTCTATAATCAGGCTGAGTGAGACACCACTGCCCTGGCTAGAAGCTTAATGCTTCTACCAACTGAGATCCATTGGACTATTAGTCTTAAATGCATTCAGTCTGACTTTGCACAACTCTTAGTAAACTCACATTTGAATTGTTCTTTCAACCTAAAAGAAAGGTACTCCAGATTCCAAATTACATAATTTCCTATTTTTCCTCTGGTTTAATGTTTGTAACTCTGAACTTAAAAAAAAAAGAAAAAAAAAAGGGCAAGCACTGATGAGACCAAGTAAAAAGGGAAAATGAGATGAAAAAAGGTACGGATGACTCTCCACACTGAGGTACAACACATCTGGATGGTCAAAGTCACTTCCTGCCTTTCAGTACCATAAATTAGTCTTGATTTCTCCCCATTTCTTTGTTGAGATATTTTGAGTGCTTTCATGTGATTGTATCCAAAATTTAACATCACCTTTTTCAGAATAGCTCTGTTTTAATGCCAGTACATGTTTTTGTTTTCTTTTTCTTTCTTTTTTGGAGAGATTTTTGGTATAGGGCATGTGCACTTTCCAGAGACACAGAGACAAAGTGAGAAATCAATCCCCCAGGGAGATGGCCACTCTACAATCCCCTCTCTCTCATTCTCCTCTCAGGATTTTGGGCATGCTCCTCTGGCATGAGTTTCAAGCAACTAGGTCCAGGACTCAAATCATACTTGGCCATGTGGGAATTCAGCACCCCAACCACTATGTCACTTGCTGGCTCCAATACACATTTTCTTACCCTCTGCTGTTCAGGAGTTCTCCTTACTAGGTCATCGATCATGTTGGTTGATTGTAGAAACAAGTAAAGGTATCTGACTTCATCAGAAAGTGATCAGCAGTATTAGGTTTGGATTTGAAGCCAACTCCTTTACTGACTAGCTGTGTATCCTCAAACTGTCTGTTCTGAGATTCTATTTCCTAGTGTGTTCAAAGGGAAAACAATAACTGTTGGGTTATCGGGAAAGTCAAGACGCATTTTTGGATTTTTTTTATATAGCTTGACTTTCCCAACAACCTAATACTGATAACGGCTATCAGGAAGACCAAAAGTGGCAATGCATGGCCTGGGGAGTATAATATTTGGTGCAGAGAATGCCTTCCATAGCGAATGGCCATTCATATTACAACTCTTTTTTTCCAGTTTGAAATGGTTGTTCATATGTGATGCCCATCACTGTGGTCATTTCACTAGCAAGGCAAATCACAAAGCTGTACCTAGCTTCAAAGGGGGCAGGGATGTGCTATCCCATCTTGGGCCAGGAGAACCAGAATATCTGCCAACAGTCCCAAAGATCACCACACCAAGATAATATCCAGTATAGTAGTGCATTGAATATGCAGAGTATGTAAGTGCACACGTTAAGTTTATTAAGCCTTATGCTTTCATAATTCTCCTTTATATGCATATTATTTTGCATCCTTAATACTACTTTCTTAGTATCTCTTGGTGTACTATGGATTCCTTCACCTAAGTGTCTAGTACTGTCTAATCTCCCATTTAAACCTGAAGAGAATTGGCCATCTCCTGCTGGAATTACTCTATAATCAGGCTGAGTGAGACACCACTGCCCTGGCTAGAAGCTTAATGCTTCTACCAACTGAGATCCATTGGACTATTAGTCTTAAATGCATTCAGTCTGACTTTGCACAACTCTTAGTAAACTCACATTTGAATTGTTCTTTCAACCTAAAAGAAAGGTACTCCAGATTCCAAATTACATAATTTCCTATTTTTCCTCTGGTTTAATGTTTGTAACTCTGAACTTAAAAAAAAAAGAAAAAAAAAAGGGCAAGCACTGATGAGACCAAGTAAAAAGGGAAAATGAGATGAAAAAAGGTACGGATGACTCTCCACACTGAGGTACAACACATCTGGATGGTCAAAGTCACTTCCTGCCTTTCAGTACCATAAATTAGTCTTGATTTCTCCCCATTTCTTTGTTGAGATATTTTGAGTGCTTTCATGTGATTGTATCCAAAATTTAACATCACCTTTTTCAGAATAGCTCTGTTTTAATGCCAGTACATGTTTTTGTTTTCTTTTTCTTTCTTTTTTGGAGAGATTTTTGGTATAGGGCATGTGCACTTTCCAGAGACACAGAGACAAAGTGAGAAATCAATCCCCCAGGGAGATGGCCACTCTACAATCCCCTCTCTCTCATTCTCCTCTCAGGATTTTGGGCATGCTCCTCTGGCATGAGTTTCAAGCAACTAGGTCCAGGACTCAAATCATACTTGGCCATGTGGGAATTCAGCACCCCAACCACTATGTCACTTGCTGGCTCCAATACACATTTTCTTACCCTCTGCTGTTCAGGAGTTCTCCTTACTAGGTCATCGATCATGTTGGTTGATTGTAGAAACAAGTAAAGGTATCTGACTTCATCAGAAAGTGATCAGCAGTATTAGGTTTGGATTTGAAGCCAACTCCTTTACTGACTAGCTGTGTATCCTCAAACTGTCTGTTCTGAGATTCTATTTCCTAGTGTGTTCAAAGGGAAAACAATAACTGTTGGGTTATCGGGAAAGTCAAGACGCATTTTTGGATTTTTTTTATATAGCTTGACTTTCCCAACAACCTAATACTGATAACGGCTATCAGGAAGACCAAAAGTGGCAATGCATGGCCTGGGGAGTATAATATTTGGTGCAGAGAATGCCTTCCATAGCGAATGGCCATTCATATTACAACTCTTTTTTTCCAGTTTGAAATGGATCTGGGTTCTACTCCCTGTATTCGTTCACACGCACTGGGTACTGGAAATCAAGGACATTTTATTTCTTGGCCTATTTCTTCTATTCAAAACTCTGATCAGAATTCAGTCATTTTAAGATAAAAAGGCCAGATTATCTTTTATTCTTGAAAACTCTATCACCCTTGCTGGCTTAAGACCAACCTGATTCCTGTACTGGAAGAACGGCTTTTTGCTTAGAAAAAGCAGCAGCTGCCAGGAACTCCTCAGATGCTGTCTTTACTACAGAGAGCAATAAACATCTGTGGGGAATGTGTTAATTGGTGCTGATTCTTGTCATCGTCTGCCTCATTACTGAGCCAATGCCAGGTAGACAATGTCAGCAAACAGACACCAGCGAAAGCTGTCTCCATGCAGAATAACAAAGAGCTTCACCCTTTCCTTGTGCGTTCCTCCTCAATCTCATTGACAGATTAAAGATCCCACACACACGTTTCAACTGCTAAATTAATATATGTATGGCCATTACTTCACTGACTTTGTTTAGGAGACAGATGATAATTTACTGCTCTGAAGAGCTGCTCTAGAGGGGGAGAGAGTCGCTCTACGGTGCAACACTGTGGCCAGATCTCTAAATTCTAGCCTGTATAGTGGCTACACCTAGTTTACAGATTTCGTTCTTGCTGAGCCCAAATACTGTGTTATCCATTAATTTATACGTACAGGTTATAGGTGCATCAACTGCTGAAAACAAGGAGTGATGGTGACAGCAGCTAGGGCACCTTCCCTATCACCAAGTGGCTATATGACCTGAGACAATTTACTTAACCTTTCTGAGCTTCAGTGCCTTCATCCCTAAAATGTGGGGATGGGTAATAGTATTTGTCATGCAGACTGGTGAGGATGAAAGTCTATGCACAGCTATCAGTAGTGCATGAAAAGTGTCACTCGCACACTTGTAACGATGATGAAAATAAGAGTGATACTGGTGAAGACAAGAGGCTTGGAATCCCATTATACAAAAGACTGAAAAGACATCAAGTGGAGGACCCAGCAGATAACATAGTGGTTATGTCACTGGGCTCTCATGTAATTGACTGCAGTTCGAGTCCTGGACCAGGTGGCCTAAAATTCACACCAGGCATGAATGCATGCATGCCCAAAATCCCAAGAGAAGAATGGAGGAAAAGGGATTGCGATATGGTCATCCTCCTGGGGGTGATTTCTCACTTTCCATCTCTCTGTATCTCTCTGTCTCTCCGGTGAGTACATGTACCGTATAACAAAAAAAAAAAAAAAAAAAAAAAAAAACTCTCTTAAAAAAAAAAAAAAGACATTGAGAGAATGTCTGTGCTTCGTAATCCACAGTCAACACAATCTTTTGACTCTACCCTCTTGTGTATAGCCACTCCATTGTCTATGTCCCTGTGTCTGTGTTAATTCTCTTGACAAGAGCCCTCTCAACTGTAGTTGCACCTGTGACTCAGGTCTTACAAACAGATCTTAACACATCAAGCAGAGGCTTATTCTGTTCTGAATTTTCCAATATGATTGATCCTACAATCCTGAGCTAAAACACCAGACATGACAGCAAGCTCTCCCAATGCACTTCCGTCAGAGCTGCTGAGTGAGAAGCAGGCTTGAAAAATCCTATTGTGAATTACTGGAGCTTTGGGCCAGCTCTATGGCCTGCTGGTTAAGGCAGCTGGATAGTACATGGCCGATCATGTAGTTCAATCCTGACCCTGTGTCTTGAAAGCCATGCCAGGCAAGTTTGTGTGCGTGCCCCAAATGCTGATTGGGTGGAAAAATGGAGAAGGGATTGCAGCATGAACACACACCCTACAAAGGTGCTTTCACCCTCTCTTCTTGTCTCTCTGATGAGCCACATGTGCCTTCTAGCAAATTAAAAAAAATAAAAATAAGAAAAAAGAATTCCTGTGGCTCTTCAGGAACACTGCAGCTCCTGCAGTCAGATCAGAAAGGCACCCTGATTAGGTACTTCCTGTACCATAAAGCTATCACTGAATATGTCTGGCCCACCTTGTGTGTGGGCTGGTTCAGGACCAAGGACACATTAAAAGCTCCTCAAAGGAGGAATTCAAGCCAAAACAGGGGCACTGCCCTTTCTCTGGCAATATCCAAATTACTACTACAAGGTAATAATCTTTGTGTTTTTGATTTTCAAGTCTCAAATTAGAAGTAGATTGCTTTTAATCATTTTTGGAATTCAGCCAAAATCATATTCACCAAACCATTTTCCGAAGGGCAATAAGGAAGCCCAAAATACACCAGCGATGCCCACAGATTTCTATTTCCCTAAGTTGAAAACTGATCTTCCTATTCGGTTTTAGATGATTATGAATAGTTTTGTATATCCGGCAACATATTGCTAACCCCGGCCTTTCTTTCTTAAGCTCATTATTTGCTAATGATTTTCTTGGCCATGAAAGTCATAAAATTCCCTTGAGTGACTTTTTTTTTTCAAACTCTTTAGGACATTTGTTCCATTTGTTCAGCATCTGTGCTGGGCAACATCTGGAGCCTGAGGAAATTCCACCGCTCGGGGTATGACGCGTAAATGAAATTACTTTTTCATGCACTTCAGAAGAGATTCAAGAGCATCTTTCTAACCAAACAAGCTCTTTTGTTCTCCTCCAGCAAGTGTTTCTCATTAAAAATGTCATCTCCCTAATAAATTGCCTTATTGCCCTTGCAGCTGGGCCTATTGTTTTCATGGTTTTGTGCTCACTCTGATTCTCACAGGGAACAGAAAGCAAGAGAAAAATGGGACTTTTTTCCCATTTTTGTCTGCATGAAATGCCTTTCTTTCACCCTTTGTATCTGAATGAGAACTTGTCTTTTTTATGGGAGCCTTCTGGTCTACCAATAGTCACTGCTTCGGCAAACTGTCCTCAAACACATCCCATGGGATATACTTTTCCTACCTACATTCTAGCTAGTGTCAATTTGCATGTCAGGATTCCAGTTCAGATCGAAAGGTGGCATTTTGTTGTTGTCATTGTTCAATAGAGCCTACTGATTTCTTTGTGTGTGTGTGTGTGTGTGTGTGTGTGCGCGCACACACACAAGTAAGTATCCAATGCAGTCAGCCTTTAGTCTTTGCTATAAGAATATATGCACTGATTTCAGGGAAGGTAAAATTAAAGGAGATTAACTGAGAAAGACAAGAATAGGGGATAAGATATTTGTGTATTTGTGTGTATATGAACTTCTGGGTACTCTTAGAAGCCACATAAAAGCATTACAACAACTTTAGAAACATTCCCTTCAGCTAGGTCCCAAGAATTAAGGTGTGAAAATATCATCTGACTTCTGTATCTTTGGCTGGAATTAGTCTTGAATGGGAAGACTTCATCTTCTATTCATTTCTTTTCCCCATACTCTAACCCTTCATCTTAACTCTATGACTTAATATCTGTCCACTAGGTCATCTGGAGTTCTGAACACCCCAACTCCTTTTCTTCAGTTATTCACTCCCTTTTCTACATAGGACATAAAAAGAAACATAAGAACGTCTTAACTTAAAGAGAAAGAAAAGACATGCCTGGCACACAAATTGCTTTGCACTGGGGATTCTTTTGGAATCTCCAGGCTTCCTCTGATTTTTTTTTTTTTTTTCAAACCTAGAAAGGAAAGCAACAGAAATGGCAGGCTGGACAGAATTGGCAGGCTGTCACAAACTGGGCGCCTGGGCTCATTTTGTATTGCAAGTTTCCAAAATTCTCTTCACTAAATGCAAACAGGGGCCACCATTAATATTTGCCCTCTCTGATCCTTTTGCAGAAAAGCAGCAGACCCCTGAGGCCAAGGTCGATGAGAGATAGAGGCAGTGGATTCTGTTTTGTGACTTGCAGACTTTGAGTTTTTGACTGAACCAATCCTACACAGGCACCCCTCTGTCCTGTCAGTCATCTGTAAGGCACTATGATCTCTGGGGCACACTGTTCAATTTAGCAACTGCTGAGGTTCCTATGAATGCTTATACAAATCTGTGCTGGCCATGTCAATGTCTGCCCTAAAGATCTTACAGTCTACATCTGGGACAACTTTTTTAAATACTTACACATGTTGTGACACTTGTAAGTCCAAGTCACAAGAACAACAGAGGAAAAAAGTTTCACCCTAGCTTGAAAATAAAGGTAGGCATTATGGGGAACTTGATAATTAAATAGATTTTAAGGGCCAGCGGGTGGTGTAGTGTGGTGGTTAAGGTGCTGGACCCCACAGGGCCAACTCCGTGGTTTGAATCCCAGCTGCCCATGTACACGTATGCATGCATGCCTAAAATTCTGAGATGACGATGGAGGAAGGGGATTGTGGTGTGGTCATCCTCTCTGGAGGGTGATTTCTTACTTTTCCTCTCTCTCTGTCTCTCTTCAGTGAGCGCATGCACCCTATGGCAAAAATCTAAAAAAAATTAAAAAATAAAAGACAGATTGAATCCAAGTTCTCTGGGAAGACAAGCTGAGTAAAGCCTTCCCTAAAAGAAAGACCAGGCTATGAAAAAGCAGAGCTATGAGACTTCTCTCAATTTGTTGATTCATTTATCTTTTGTTCATTTCTTCAACCAATACTTAGCACCTAATAGTAAGCAGGCACCATGTTAAGCACCAGGGGTACAGTGATAAGCATGACAAAGGGTCTGCCCAATACTCTTTCCAGTAGGGGATACAGTAATAAATATACAGTTATATGTCTACTAAGTGCCACAGGGAAAATTAAGTCATAGTAAAGGGACTGAGAGTGACAGTTAGGAAAAGGAGAACCAAAGATGGTGGTCTCAATTGATTTCCCTAAAGGAGAGAGGTTTCAGATAAGATATGAATTTGAATAGATGCAATGGTACATATTCCGGGGACCATATATACTTTATCCTTGTTGGAGTATAAAGTAGCAGGAAAAATATGAGGCATGAAGTTCCTGGAGCTATAAAGATCTTTATAATGAGGATACTGGTGGCACACACTTCAGTAATACAGCTATTAAGATTTTATTGGTGGGCCAGCTGTGGTGTGGTTAAGGTGGCTGGATCCCACAAGGCTGAGCTCAGACCTTGCAACTTGAGAAACATGCCTGGCCCAAAATCATGAAAGAAGGGAGAGATGTTGAAGGGATTATGGCATGACCATCCCCCATGTGCTTTCTCAACTTTACTCTACCACTCCTACCCGCTTTCCCCAACCTCATCTCTCTCTGGTGCGCATGTGCTCTATAGCAGTGGTCCCCAACCTTTTTATCACCAGGCACTAGTTTCATGGAAGACAATTTTTCCACGGATGGGGGGATGACTTATGAGAGCACACAACCTAGGTCCATCACATGTGCAACTCGCAATAGGGTTCAGTGAGAATATAATGCCTCAGTGATCTTATAGGAGAAACTCAGGCTAAAATGCAAGCAATGGGGAGTGGCTGTAAACACAGATGAAGCTTCACTTGCTCGCTGGCCCTCACCTCCTGCTGTGTGACCCGATTCTAATGGTACTGGTGTGATCCCTGCCCTATAGCAAATGGAAAAAAAAAAAAAAAAAGCTTGTGTGCTAGTGGTAGAGTGGATAAAAAAAGAGGGAACCAGTATAGAAATAACACTCAAGTAGCATGTGGACATTCTTTTAGCGTAAGAACACTGCATACACATATATTAGCTTACAAAAGATTGTTGACCTTGTTAGCAGCAGCAACAACAACAGTAGTATTTATTGAGCTCCTCTTATATACAACACACCATTTCAAGCACATTACTTGTACTAATTTTTTTTTTAATTCCTCAATAGCATTAAGAGCCAAAAAGTGTAAGTGCCTTGCCCAAGGTATCCTGACCAGTATCTGGTAGTAAAGGAGCACCATTCCAAGCACTCTGGTGAGTTCACAGCCAAAGCCATAACCATTATGCTATCCTGACTACCATCCACAATTAAGACCAGGAGGTCCAAGAAGGAATGTAGTTTCAGGGGGACCTGGAGAGGAAAAACTAAAAGACTTTCAGGTAGTAATGAGCAAGTCTTGCTTAACTTCTGGGAGTGTGGTGGTAAAGGAGAGAAAACAGGTAAGAAATGATTCCTGGGGTTCTAGCTTGGAAAATCAAGTTACCACAATGTCATCAACAGAAAGCCCAGTGAGTTTGTTTGTTTGTTTTTGTTTTGTTTTGGAGAGGTTTTTGCTATAGGGTATGTGTGCTCGCCAGAAAGACAGAGAGAGAGACACACACACACAAAGTAAGAAATCACCCCCCAGGGGGGATAGCCATGCTGCAATCCCTTCTCCTCCATTCTCCTCTTGGGATTTGGGGCATGCACACACATGAGCCTGGCATGAGTTTAAGCCACCAGGTCCAGGACTCGAGTCACGGTTGACTGTATAAGCGTCCAGCAACATAGCCATTACACCAATTCCAAGCCCAGTGAATTATACAGGAAATAGCTGGAACTTTCTCACAGATGGGTTATTTGATTTGTAACACAGCACAACCAACTATTGCTTGATTAGAAAGCAGATTCCGAAATAATATGGCAGAAAGAGACCACATCTCAGGCAGAACAAACAGCTATCAAACATTTGGATAGCTCCTCAGAGTATTTCAAATTTAGTACAAGATTTCTTTCCTAGAATTAAAGAAAACAAACCAAAAAATCTCTACAGTATAATTCAAATAACTCTTTTCAAACTAATCTCCTTTTGTTTTCCTACCAAAAGCCCTGTCTCCAAATGACTGCACTGTATACAGTGCCAGGCACCTGGTGAGTACTTGGCCATTGAGATCTCTGGAAACGGCATTACTGTAGGGTGGGGAAGACTGGGGTTTGCATCTGGACCATCACATTTAGTAAACTTGGATGACTCATTTGATCTTCCAGTTTCTCAGTCCATCCTGGAGTATTTCTGACCCACTATCTTGTAGAAAGGACCAGTATGTATGTGTGTATGTATGTATGTATTTCATTTTTTTTTAGAGGTTTTTGCTATAGAGTCTGTGCACTTGCCAAAAAGACAGAGAAACAGAGAGACAGAATGCAAGAAATCACCCCCCAGGAAGGATGGCCACACCGTAATCCCTTTTCCTCCTTTCTCCTGTCGGGATCTTGGGCATGCACCCACATGCGCCCAGCTTGAGTTTAAACCACCGGGTCCAGAACTCGAACTGCGGTCAGCTACATGGGAGTCCAGCGACACAGCCATTATGCCAACTGCTGGTCCTGGATCAGTATTTATTACGTTATTATTACCTCAAATTTTCCTAAGGTCTCTGAAGGCTGTTTCTGATTTAATCCTCCAACAAGCAAGGCAAAGGCACCATTGTACGGATGAGGAAAACAGAGGCAGAGGGCAGTTAAACCAGTTCCCCAAAGGCACACTCACCAAGTTAGGTCTTTAACTCTCCCCCACCCTAGCGCCCCCTCATTAAGCCCCAAGTGGTCGGACTCCCTCCTATTAATCACCACATTAGAGGGACTAAGTGAAATTGCTTGTATAAAGCACCTGGCATATAACAAGCCTTTCAGAAACAGTCATGGCTGTGTTCCAATAAAAATTTATTTACAGAAAGAAGTGATTGGACAAAGTTAACCAGTGGGCTGTGGTTTGCTGACTCCTGGCACTGATTATGGTAAAGTGTGGAAAATCATTATAAAGTGATGAGTTTTTATTATTTTTTACCTTTGTTTTCATTTAATTTTTAATAATGGCTCTGTTTAACAATTTCATGGAATTTTTTTTTTTTTTGAAAACTTAGCCATCAGCTCTCACAGGCCCATGCAGACTCACCTCCTGGGTTCCAGTTCCAGGTCAGCCTCTGCCCAGCTGTGCAGCCTGGGGCACATGATCTCAGTCCTTTCACCTGGCAACCAGAAATCATACCTACCTAACTGTGTTCTGAAAAGATCAGAAATAATATACACAAAGAGCCCAGCAGCAAGGATTCAGTAAGTGGTGCCTACAGGGACAAAAGAGGAACTACATTAATAATTCATATCTCTCTTCAGTTATGTCCTTCAGGCCGGTCCATAAAGGATAAAAGCTGGAAGGAGGGAAGAAGAGCGCCAAGGAGATACAACTAGCTTAAGTGCCAAACACTACAAAGTGATTCCAATTTTTAACTCACTTCATCTTTTTTTTTTTTTTTGAGAGGTTTTTCGCTATAGTGCGCGTGCGCGCTCGCCAGACAGACAGAGACATAGAGACAGAAAGCGAGAAATCACCCCCCAGGGGGGATGGTCACGCTGCAATCCCTTCTCCTCCATTCTCCTCTCGGGATCTTGGGCACGCACGCACACGCGCCCGGCGTGAGTTTTAAGCCACCGGGTCCAGGATGCAAACCGTGGTCGACTACATGAGAGTCCAGTGACATAGCCATTACGCTAACTGCTGGTTCCCAACTCAGTCTTCACATTGAACCTTTCAGTGCACTACCATTCCTAATCTATGGCTAGGAATCACAAGATTCAAGGAGATAAAAAGTGTTTAAGGTCACTCCATTGGTAAGGATCAGAGTACAGTTCAGTCAAGGTCTTTCTGGTTCAGAATTGCCCTCCAGATTGTGTGGGCCAACCTCCTTAGGAGAAGCCAGTATTTTAGAGATACATCGCTAACAGCTACCTCAAAACCATCAATATTTTATTCTAATTATACCTTTGGCTTCAAGTCAAGTTTAGAGACCTATTTTACTGAATAGCCAGATCAGTTCATGCTGCTCATACAGGTTCTTTACACTGACAGGAAATGTAGCCAGAGCTGAAGCAACAGGCATACATTGGACATGAGGCACGCCACTGGGTACTGGGGATGCTCAGATTAATGACACAGCCCTCCTTCAAGGGGCTCAAAGCCCAACCAGAGAGACCAATCAATTAATGCGTGCAGCAAAGCATTCAATTATGTGAAAGAGCTACAGGAAAGATAGTGCAATTGAAGGGTGGAGGCTGTTGAGATATGTTCCTCAGAGGAGAACTTGCAATTCCTGAAAACTGTTACTTTCTCAACTCTCCTACTTCCCAGGCACCTGCATGGGTTGATAATGATCTCTTTTCTTGTCCATGTTCCTCCTCTCCCATTACTATTTTCCATGCTCCATCCTCTTTATTCTTCAGGGAGGGTATATGCCTGGCAGAACTTCCTATGGAAGCCCCTTCCTGGGTGGGTGCAATACTTCTCTTCTACACTTCTGTAGTCACCTGGCTTGTGTATCCTAATTGCAGACTTATTACACTGTCTTACAATGATCTGATCTATTTCTGCATTTGTCTCTCCCACTAGACAAGAAGCTTTGTGAAGGCAGAAGACATATTTGACTTTATGTAAGTAGCTCCAAGTACGATGTCTGCTTTGTATCTGTGCTTAGTCAATGCCCAGAGATGAACAAATGAGCAAAGACTGGATGATAGGGTGGAAAGAGGAAAAGGAGTAGGATCAAACTGAATAGAACTCATAGGATGGAAGACCCATTTTGGTTCTCTTTGGAAATGGGTTCTGTCCAACACTTTTTATTTCAAATAGGTTTTTGTCACAGGATGTGTGCACTTGCTGGAGAGACAGAGAGAGACAGTGAGAGAGAAAGTGAGAAATTACCCCCTGGAGGGATGGCCACACCATAATCCCTTCTCTTCCATTGTCCTCCTGAGATTTGGGGCACACATACCCACATGCCCAGCATAAATTTTAAGCAACAGGATCCAAGACTCAAATCACAGTTGGCACTGTGGCAGTCCGGCAACTTAACTACTATGCCACCTGCCCAACACTTTCAACCTCCTCCTACCTCCAACTACCCAGACCCTACCTTGGCAGTTCCTCCTCTGCTTACTTCCTGTATCAGCCCCTTCCCCACTCCCCATCTAGAGTATAAAAACAGCCACCTAAATGGGGATTTCCAACCCCTGCTCTCCTCTCAGCCACTCTTCCCAGCAGTCAGAGATCTTGTTAAAATAAAATCAGACCACGTGACACCCTACTTGGTCATCACTGGATTCTCTTGGAATCATCCCTTCTTTTTTTTTTTTATATAAATTATTTCATTTAACTTTGTTTATTTTTATTTTAATTTGACCAGAGAGGGACAGAGTGAGAGAGAGAGAAGGCCAAAGAAAGCAAGCTGCCAGGTCCAGGACTTGAACTGCAGTCAGCCATGTGGGAGTCCAGCACCCTTAATCACCACACCACCTGCCAGCCCCTGGAATTTTCCCCTCTTTTCTGATAATAGAGGCCAAGATCATTAGCCTGCCATGCAAAACCTTTCTTGACTTCATTCCTAACTAGTTTGCCACCTCTTTTCTCTTACTGTTCCATGAACTCAATGCAGTTCTCTCAACCCATAGGGCTATTCCATACCACCAAGCCTCAGTACCTGGCAAGGAATAAACGCTTGACAAATTGCAGCTTTATCATATTATCCAGCAGATGGCGTAATGGTTACATAACTGGACTCCCATGTAGTCAACCACAATTTGAATCCCAGGACCCGGTGGCTTAAAACTCACGCCACGCACTTGTGCACATGTGCCCAAAATCCCAGGAGAAGAGTGGAGGAGAAAGGACTGCAGCATGGCTATCTCCCCTGGGAGGATGATTTTTTGCTTTCTGTCTCTGTCTCTCCAGTGAGCGCACGTGCCCTACAGCAAAAATCTCTCTTTAAAAAAAAAAAAAAGACAAATTATCCATATTACTTCACATAGCCTCCCATATAAATACAAATCCCTCACCTGCCCATGTATCATGAGTAACAGAGGCACTGTAAGGTAACTGTCTTTTCTTTAAAGAACTGTGTAAAATAGAATACAATGACATTGCAATTTGGTTGTTTTGGTTAAAGAAATAACTGAAATTGGGAACCAGCAGTTAGCGTAATGGCTATGTCACTGGACTCCCACGTAGTCGACCGCGGTTCGCATTCTGGATCCGGTGGCTTAAAACTCACGCCGGGCGCATGTGCGTGCGTGCCCAAGATCCCGAGAGGAGAATGGAGGAGAAGGGATTGCGGTGTGGCCATCCCCCCTGGGGGGGTGATTTCTCGTTTTCTGTCTCTATGTCTCTCTCTGTCTGTCTGGCGAGTGCACGCGCCCTATAGCAAAAATCTCTCCAAAAAAAAAAAAAAAAAAAGAAAGAAAGAAAAAAGAAATAACAAATTAAAACTTCGGAAATAGAATTTGATTTTGACTTCTATATATAAGGTTTCTTCTTCATGGAAAATGAGTACTATGAAAACACTATTATGGATTTCACAAAAATTTTGCATCGAGATAAACTCATACTTTAATTCCATTTTTTTCTGCCAATTTTTTAAAGTATCCTCATCCTAGATACAAAAATTACACAAAACTGGTTTCATTTTATGGCTTTATGTCCACTGAAATATGGAAGTCATTCACAGGCTAAACTACTTTTTCCCAATTACACAGTTAGTCGTAGGTCAAGTGAGAGTTTGCATTTGGAATCATAGGATTGGTATGAGTAATATCAAACATGGAAGGAACTTTGAACTTACTGAATGCAAATGCCTATGATAGGCATGCTGGTATTATAACCATCTACTCACTCAACTGTTTCTTTTTTTTTTTTTTCTTGCCAGAGGACACATGTGCTCATCAGAGACGAGGAGCAGAGATACTGAAAGGGATCTCTATTTTGTCCAAGTCCTTTCTCTCCCATTATAACTCTCCCCAACAGGAAAATGGTCACGCTGGAATCCCTTTTCTTCTATTTCTCAATCATGTTGGGATTTGGGGGCACATACACACACATACACACACACACACACACACACACACACACACACACCATGTTTTTCAAGCCCTTTTGGCTGGAAGTGAACTACAGTCTACCATTTGAGATCTATCTCCCTTACACCAGTCCAGAGAACTGGCCTCTCAACAATTTCATTAGCAAATATTTGTCGAGCACTGTAACAGGGCAGGATTGGAATTAAAAAAAAAAAAAAAAAAACTATCCCCATTAGCCTTTATACATTAGCAGAGATTTAAGTTGGTTCCACCTTTTTGTGAGCAACTCTTAGAATTTCCCCCATGAAGTTGAGTTTACTATATGGTCTCACAGATCTCAACACAATTTCATAAATTTCAGCCAACCGCACAGCTTAGTGGTTAAGGGAACCTGATCCCTATGTGGTTGACAGTGGTTCGAATACTGGTTCCAGTGGCTTGAATAACATATTGTGTAGACGCATGCTGCAAAATCCTGACAGGATGGAGAAATGGAAGGAAAGGGATTGTGGTATAACCACATCTCACTGAGGGTGCATTCTCTTCACTCCCACACACACACTTGTCTGTCTCTCTCTGCCAAGAACATGTACCCTCTTACAATTCAAAGAAGAAAGGAAAGCAAGAAAATTCCATAAAGAAAAAAATCTGTAATTTTTCAATATGTCAAATGCATTTGTTTTGTTTCCCAATTATAAGACCTACATGTTTTAGAAGTGTGCAGCTTAAGGACCCTTAGAATTGTACCTTAGAGGAGACTCAGACACATTTTGGGTGAAGCCATTGGAAGTGGCTGATTTTTGTGTGTGTGTGATTCTTCTTCTTTTTTTTTTTTTTACATTTTTTAAAATACATTCAATTACATTTTATAGCTTACAAGATGATCATTTCAATATGTGAACATTTCTCCCCGGTCCAATTGATAAAAATATAACAATACTATCTCCCTGCCTCCCTACAAAGACAATTTTATATGATTCAACCTGTATGTTGTCCAGAATTTTCTGAACAAAGTCGATTAGAATAGTCTACTGTATTTTAGAGAGATTGCCTGGAGCCCAGTGTTTCAGCACTAGGACTGATGGGAAATCTTGGTTTTAGATAAATACTTCATATCAGATTAACATAGAGTCAAACTGTCCTTATGACACCACGGTAAGGGTCATAGGGACCTGGGGCTGAGTTCACGTCCTCTCCTAATTAGTCACAAAACTAGTGTGATCTTGAGACCTTAGAACATTCATGCTTTGATCTTACAAATTATTTTACACTAAAAGAAAGCGTATATGGAGAAATAATGAGATTACTTAAAGGAATAGTAAGGTTAAAATAATAACACTTAGCAGCTCTTTATGGTTGATGGAACATTTCATATGAATTATTATTCCATCTACTTGTTACAACCCTCCTGTGGAATACAATTTATGATTCTCTTTTATGTATAGACAAGGAACCCAGGTCTCAGAAAGGTTAAATATTATCCAAGATTGACTACCCAAAGAGAGGCAATGGTAGGATTTGAACACCTTTTATCCAAGCCCAAAATAAGACATGTCCTATATCAGTATGTTCCATATACCTGACTCATTCTTTCTTTGTTTTATGAAACATTTCCTTCTCTTAACAGACATGAGTTTTCCATCATGCATATTGGTTGATCCATAGCTAATAGAAACAGCCCAACAGGAGAACTCAAGTGTTGTGTTGGTGGGGGGCTGGCAGTAGGCGTGGTCGTTAAGGGCACTGGATTCCCACATGGTCGACCACAGTTTGAGTCCCTGACCTGGTGGCTTGCTCTCATACTTTCTCTCTCTGTCTCCCTCTCTCTCTGTGTCCCTCTCTAGTCAAATGAAAATAAATAAATAAATAAATAAATAAATAAATAAATATTAAATAAAAAATAATTATTTTTAAAAAAAGAGTGTTGTGTTGGTTTGGGGGATAGTGTTTCTTAGAGAATATTGGGTTGAGCACTGATTTCATCAGAAATCTTAAAGGTGACTTGGTCAAAAGAAAAATTTTTAAAGCTCAGTTAAATAGAGTTAAACAATGTTATTTCGTTTCATATAGAGAGTGTCAGAGATTTAAGTGAACTGATATGTATTTGAATCTGAAAAGGCATAAAAGAATATGAAAATACATTTATTTAATAACAACCTTCTGGAAAAATACATCCCAAGACTAGTGTTTCACTGAGACTATTTTAGAAAGATAGAAAAATTATCTCAGATCCCAGTTAAGTAAGTTCTTTCTTTTCTTTTCTTTTCTTTTCTTTTCCAGATTTTTGTCATAGGGTGCATGTACTTATCGGAAAGAGACTGAACGTGAGAGATCATTCCCCGGGAAGGCATGGCCATTCTGCAACCTCTTCTTCATTCTTTTAAGATTTTAGGCACATACACACACATACCCAGTGTGTTTTTCAGCTGTCAGGGCTGAGACTTGAATTACCACAAAATCAGCCATGTGTGATCCCATCTTACCTACCATTGCACCTGCTAGCCTCAAATAAGTTATTTTTTTCCATTGCTATAATGCAATAAAATGAGCATTATATTCAGTCAGACTTGGGGTTAAAATGTCAGCTTGATTGCTAACCATCTTGTTCATTTGGGCACATTTTTAATAGCACCAGGACTCAATAGTCTCATTCGCAAAAAAAAAAAAAAAGAGTAACAATATCAAAAGCATCAAATTATCGTTGAGGACTGAGCTACATGGGAAGCATCTAGCATAGTGTTTGGTAATTAGTATTCAGTCAACAGTAGTTGCTTCGTTTTTCCCTTCCAACTGTATTTGAGTTTTGGTTCCCACCCTTGGCCTACTGAAGGCATTTTCTAAAGTAACACTTGTCAGTGGTCCTCATCCAAGAGAATCTCTCACACACATGATCTGTAGCGCACAAAGTGTAACAATTTTCATACATCGTAGAAATGTCAAGATTTATGCCGCCCCTGTTCCGTCTTGCCATGGCATCATTTGTATTTCCATTTATTTTATGGGAAGTTTCTTACTACGCAACATCTGACCCCTTTGTGATGCTTCTTTTTTTCTTCCCACGGCTTTCCTGGCCCATCTGGCCATATATTATAACCCTTCCCTCCCAAATCTGAAAGCTAATGAAGCAAGAGTATGGAATAAGCCTTATTTCACCACTCTGCATTTTGTGAGCCACTGGTTTCAACAGTATATAGCTATGGGATCATAAAAAAATATTTTTCCTATGGGAATATGTAATGGGCCTTCTGTGAAACAATCTTCTCCTCTTGACCTCTACCTTTGTATCTGTGTTCAAAGGACATTGAGTGGTTTAACTTTTAGCCGTGACGAACTACTTCAAGACTTGAGCTTCGTAAGCAAGGTTCGAGAGGCCGATTTCCTCGAAACACTTGGTCCTCACTTATTTTTTTATCAAAATGTGAAACTCAATTGACATTTTTTTTTTCAATTTGCTATTTGGCATATGTGCTTACTACAGACAAAGAGAAAGACATACAGAGAGAGAGAGAGAGAGAGAGAGAGAGAAATTAACCCCCTTCAGGGATGACATTTGCCATAATCCCTTCTCCTTTCTCCTCTGAGGACTTTGGGTATCACACGCATGTACCCAACATATGTTTCAAGCCATCAGGTCCAGGTTCAAATCGTACAGTGGACAATGTGAGACCCAACCGCCCTAACCATCACACTCCCGGACTGGCCTAGCAGTTGACATTTTCTACAATCAAATTCTTAATGTATTTTCTTTTTCTGTGGGAGAAAGTGTTGCAAAGTATAAAAGGAAGGAGAAGAGAAATGCAAAAAGAGAAAGTGCATATGGACAGAAAAATACCATCTAATCCAGGACCAGAAAGGAAACAGGAAATGGGGACCAGTAGATGGCATAATGGTAATGTTGTTGGGGGTCCCACGTAGTTGACCACAGTTTGAATTCCAGACCCGGTGCCTTAAAACTCATGCCGGGCGCATGTGTATGCGTCCCCAAGATCCCAAGAGGAGAATGGAGGAGGAGGGATTGTGGTGTGGCCATTCCCCAAGGGGGTGATTTCTCACTTTCTGTCTCTCTGTCTGTCTCTTTGGTGAGCGCCTGCACTCTGTAACAAAAACAACAACAACAAAAAAACTCTCTTAAAAAAAAAAAAAAAAAAAAAAAAAAACAAGAAAGCAAGAAAGAAAAGAAAATAGGAACTGTCGTTCAGTCTTCATCTTCATTCCTAGGCAATGAAGGGAGTCACTCATTTTCATAAGGAATGTCAAGGTCACTATATCTGACTCCCATCTGACTCTGAGACCAGAATGTAGATGGACTCACTATTATTGAATGAACCCGGGCAGAACCGGACCTTCTGAACTGTTTATCTCACTTCATCTGAGGTAATCAAGGTCTGCCATGACGTGAGAATAATGTGGCTGTGTGCAGATATTTCCAGCAGGTGACAGACGGGGGGGGTGCCTTGGCAAGGTAAGCCAAAAGAAATCCCCAAAAGAAACAAACATGCATTGAGAGTGTGTAACCATCCCGTGTCCACTCTGGGCACTTAAGGGTATTTCAAAGTGAAGACTTTTTAAAGATTAATCCTCACCAGAGACCTGTGAAATAAATACCACTCATTTAGAGGAGAGAAAAAATCAAGCTCAGAATGGCTAAGTAATTTTCTCAGGGTCACAGAGCATGTATCTTGCAGAGGCAGACTGCAGACCTATTGGCAGTTCTGTCTGCTTAGACCCTGTGCCCTGAGCACTGAGGAGCTCTATTCTCACTCCCATTACCTCTCTTGGTGACCACAAGCCACTTCCCCCTCTGGACACCTCTCATTCAGCCTTTCACATTCCATGTTATTTTTGTTGTTGTTGTTTTTAATAAGAAATCATTTATTTATTTATACATTTAAAAAATAAATTTTATTTATTTATTATTATTACTATTATTAAGTTTGCTATAGGACATGTATGTTCACCAGAGAGAGAGAGAGAGAGAGAGGGAGGGAAAGTGAGAAAGCAAGTCACCAGGTCCAGGATTCAAACTGCAGGAGGGCATGTGGGAGTCCTTTAACCACCATGACTCCTGCTGGCCCAAGAAATCATTTTCTTGTTTTGTTTTTGAGAGATTTTTGCCATAGGATGTGTGTGCTTGCCAGAGAGATAGAAAATGAGAAATCATCCCCCCCGCCAGCAGGGATGGCTACACTGCAATCCCTTCTCCCCCATTCTCTTCTCGAGATCTTAGGCACACATGACTGGTATGAGTTTTAAGCCACCAAGTCCGGGACTTGAACCACGGTCAGCTATGTGGCAGTCCAGCGACGTGACCATTATGCAATCTGCTGGTCCCCCAAATCATTTTTTTAACTGCCTTTCCAAGTACCTGGGTAATTCCTAAAGGTAGTTTTCACAAATCCGTAGAGAAGCTATAAGCCCTGACCTTCGTGAAACTGATGGAATGCTTGTCGAGAGAGGCCACATGAAGACATTTCCAGGGCTTTCCTCCCTCTCCCCCCTCTTTTCTCCTATGTATTCATACTCTCAATCTCATAGGCACATATCATATTGCTTACTTTCCCAAAATAAAGTGCAAAGGCTATTTTATGTTATTTAAATTAATTCTGAGAGAAAGAGAGACCTGATCCTTGGTGGTGATTTGCACTACAGATGCATGCGAGCAGGAGAGATGGCTAATTCTCCTGGCCTACAATTCACCTTCAACCATAATTCCGAGGTGGATCTCAGCTCTCAACAGTAATGGGAACCAGATGCCTCTTGTTAATAATAATGTATGCTCAGACAGTGGAAGAAAAAGACATTTAAGTTTTGTTTTCCAAAATACAGTGATGCTATCTAGTTGTGGACCAGGTGTAATTCCAAAATGTATTTATATTGAAAATGAACCACTGTTCCTCTAAGAAGCACTTGCAATATTTTCTTCCCTGCAAGAAGCTGAGAAAAATGTGTAAGCTATTTCTACTTTTGGGATCACCAGTTGGCATAATGGCTATGTTGCTGGACTCCCATGAAGTCAACTGAGATTCGAGTCCCGGACCCAATGGCTTAAACTCATGCAGGACGCGTGTGCTTGTGTGCCCAAGATCCCGAGAGGAGAATGAATGGAGGAGAAGGGATTGCGGCATGGCCACTCCCCGCTGGGGGATGATTTCTCGCTTTCTGTCTCTCTGTCTCTGTCTTTCTGGTGAGCGCACGTGCCCTATAGCAAAAACCTCTCTCAAAAAAGAAAAAAAAAAAGATATTCTTACTTTTTACTTATATACTTTACTTTCGGTTTATTGATATGATTCCTTTCCTCAACAATAGAGAATCAATACTAATGGTAACATGACATACTATTTTCCTACTTTAAATGACTGTGTCAACTTTAATTCAGCTTAAGTCAGGTTGTGAACAGATGAGAAGGTACACGTGTTGTCACTGTGCAAATTATTTTTTAATTATGCCTACTGATAGGCAAAACAATACCAAATAGTCCATTCTGTAATAGCTATGTCTTTCAAAAATTTGATCATAGGTGGGTCATTTTCTTTTTTAATTTGTTTATTAAAACAAATATTTGGTATTTTATTTATTTATTCTTTTTTTTTTTTTGGAGAGGTTTTTTTGCTATAGGGAGCATGTGCTCGCCAGACAGAGACAGAGACAGAGAGACAGAAAGCGAGAAATCACCCCCCAGGGGGGATGGCCACGCCGCAATCCCTTCTCTTCTATTCTGCTCTCAGGATCTTGGGCACACATGCACACGCGGCCGGCGTGAGTTTTAAGCCACCGGGTCCGGGACGCGAACCGCGGACGATTACGTGGGAGTCCAGCGACATAGCCATTACACTAACTGCTGGTTCCCTGATTTATTTATTCTATGAGTGAGAGAGAGAAGAAAGAAGAAAGAGAAAGATACACAAAATCCCTAGCAAGGTCTGAACACTGCTATCTACCCCCTCAACGCCCCCCCCCACCCCAGCCCCAGACCACCCAGATCACGTGCCCAATTACTCCTAGAAGTCTTAGGCAGGAAGACAACCTTCATGTATGGGTCTGCCTCACAGAACATGGTGTTTTAGCACTGCGTCACCTCCCAGTTCCATGGGGACCATTCAAACAAGCTCTTTGCTGCCCTTTTTATCCACTACCATACGCAGTGGTTCAATTCCTTTCAAACTCAACTAAGTCCTGCCTGCTCTGCACATGTGTTTGTCAGCACTGCACATTCTTGATGAAGATGTGCAGTTCAGATTCAGAGATAAGGCACATCAGCTGAACAGTGCAATTACTCAAGAATCTTAACAGATCCATTCACATGCTCCAAACTGCCTATTCTAAGATGAGGGGAACTCCCTCTGTATGTCCCGAGGCAAGTCCCTTCACATCACTGTGCCTCAGTCTCACCTGCAAACACCAGAGAACAAGAATCTCACAAGATTCTTTTGCAAGTTAGGTGGAAAAATAAAATCCATATATGTTGAACCGTTCTTGGAATCCAGTAAGAGACTGATGTACCTGGGCTGTAATCATCACGATTATTTTTTTTTAATTTTTTTTATTAATTATTTTATTTATTTGCATTCATTCACTGTACACCATTACAGCATACAAAATGAGATTTTCCATCCAGAGTACACTGTATATTGTCTCAATCAAGCACATCAACAAACATGTTATTGTCAGCAAATAATTTTCCATTTCTTGTTTTCTGTATGTTTTGCTTACCCCCCCCCAATCCTTGATTCCCTATCTCTTACCCTCTGCCATCTCTCACTCTCCTCCCACACTGTCTCTGGTATTTATGTTTGCTTTCTATACTGTTTTCCCCCCACGTCACGATTATTATTGCTTGTCCATAGATGAATCTGTTCTCTGCATCACACCTGATCATTGTAAAATTTGCACGAAAGGGCTAAAACAAGTGTGCAGAATAAATGTTATATTTTGGACATCACTAGAGGGAGACAGAGGTAACTGAGCGACCGTACTTCCCAAACTTAACCTCATCATGTGTTAACAGGATTTGCCAAATATTGATAGCATCTCTACAGTAAATACGGTGTATAAATCTGCCACTTGTTTCCAAAGATGTGTAAAATAAAATCACAGGTCTCAAGAAACGTATAATCTAATGGAAGAAACAAGTAACACGCCAGAAAAAAACCCATTAAATAATCATGTGAGACAAGGATATATAGCGAAGCAACAGCAAATTGAATAATTCAGAAATGGCTCAGACATTCTGTGCTCAGGAATGTCTGAAAAGAAAATAATGTGTCCCCTTTGAGGTGAAATACCTTGGGACTGTTTTATGCAGCAAATACGGATCTGGAAGAATGAGGAGGATTTAGAGAACTGGAACCAGCATTCCAGACAAGTGGAACAAAGACCCAAAGAGTGAAGTCACCAGGGCTGGACAATGGCACAGAGGGAAACCTGACACTCAGTGAGGCTGTCTCACATGGGAAGTTTCCAGGTTCACATCCAGGGACTTCCCTGGGTATGCCAGGCACATACCTGCCCATGATCAGGGGCTGGCTGAGAGTGGAGGAAGATCAGAATGACAACACCCTGTTTGAGGTGTTGACTCTGTTGCTGTCACTCATGGAAGAAATAAATAAATGAATATTTTAAAATAAATTAACATTTGAAAGGAAGTTAGGGGGAAAATGAGGAGAGAAGGTATTTGTGGGACACAGATATGGTTTGTTATCTGTTGATGAGGATGTGTATAGTAGTCTCAACTGGACTGAGATGTATATCATGCTGGGTAAAATGTCTTTACAATCTGAATGATGTATAGCGATTGGATGTATACATAATAAAAAAAAATTAAAAATTAACTTTTTTTTAAAAAAGGAATGAAGTTTTTCTTTTTTTTCTTTCTTTTTTTTTTTTTTTTGGTATAGGTGAGTGTGCTCATCAGAGACAGAGACAGAAAGTGAGAAACCAGCGCCTACGGGGGATGGCCATGCCACAATTCCTTCTCCTCCATTCTCCTCTTGAGATTTTGGGCATGCATGCATACATGCACAGAAGCCTGGCATGAGTTTTAAGCTGCTGGGTCCAAGACTCGAACTGTGGTTGACTACATGGGATCCAGCAACATAAGCATTATGCCATCTGCTTGTCTCCCAGGAGTGAAGTTCTTTTCTTTTCTTTTTTGTTTTTTTTTAAGAGAGATTTTTGCTATAGAGTACGTGCGCTTGCCAGAAATAGACAGAAAGCGAGAAATCATTTCCCCCCACCCGGAGATGGTCACACTACAATCCCTTCTCCTTCATTCTGCTCTCAGAATTTCGGGCATGCACACACACATGCACCTGGCATGACTTTCAAGCTGCCAGGTCCAGGGCTCAAACCACAGTCAGCTATGTGGGAGTCCAGCGATGTAACTACGACATCTGCCGGTCCCTCCAGGAGTGAAGTTCTTAATGTGCCGGTCTTCATCTAATGGAAGGCTCAAGTTTTCTATTCATTATTCCTAAGCCAAGACTCTAACTCAGCCTCTGCCATCGTACATCCTGCCAGTGGTTCCTGACTGCTTACTGGATTACACCAAGCAGGACTAGGAGGTAGGCGAGAGCAGGATCCAGGACAAGGGGTAATAGGAGCAAACCTTTAGGGACAAACAATTTGGAGCACATGTAGAACACACAGTAATATTCCAATCCGAGAGTGGAGAAATGTGTGAAGAGGACATTGGAGGTGGGGTGGAAGGAGAAGTATGACAACATCACTGGGCAGCTCAACTGGAGAAAAGTATCCTGGCATGTGACCCCAGGTTATGACCTTTGTGTATCTTCCAATAAGCAGTCAGGAGTCATTTATAGCATTTGATATGGGGAGCAGCTGAATCAGAGTTCTAATTTTGGAAATCAATTAGTCATAACATAGTAAATGAATGAGGAATAGGGAAAACCCAGATAGCAAGACCAGCCATTGTCCAATGTTCACAGAAGGATATGAAGCCCAGAGTTTGTCTGTGGAAATAGCAGGTATTAGAGATAATTATGATGATTTTGATGTGTTAAAGACAGCTCAGGGGGGCAGCAGGTGGCATGGTAATTAAGGCTCTGGACTTCCCACATGGCACGCACAGTTTCAGTCCCAAACCTGGTAGCTTGAAAATCATGCCAGACACATGTGCATGCATGCCCAAAAATCCCAGGAGGAAAACAGAGAAGGGATTGTGGTATGGCCATTCCCATCAGTGGTGGTGGGGACTGATTTCTCACTTTCCCTCTTACTGTCTTTCTCTCTGTCTCTCTCTCTGGTGAGCACACATGCCCTATGGGGGGGGAGGGGAGACTAAAATAATTTAAAAAGACAGCTCAGGGACCAGTAGATGGCATAATGGTTACATCGCTGAACTCTCACATAGTTTACCATGGTTCAAGTGCCAGATTCAGCAGTTTAAAACTCATACCAGGTGCATGTGCATGCCCAAGATCCCAAGAGGAGAATAGAAGAGAAAGGACTGCGGTGTGGCTATCCCCCTGGGGTGGGGAGGAGGGGTGCTTTCTCACCTTCTGTGTCTCTATCTCTCTGTTTCTCCAATGAGCACAGGCACCCTATAGCAAAAAATCTTTCTTAAAAAAAAAAAAAAAAAAGCTCGGATGTGTTAAGACTGAAAAACAGGCAGTCTCAGAAATGGGAAAGTTGAGGACCAGCAGTTAGCGAAATGGCTATGTCTCTGTACTCCCATGTAGTTGACCACGGTTCAAGTCCCGTACCCAGTGGCTTAAACTCACGCCAGGCGCATGTGCATGCGTGCCCAAGATCCTGAGAGGAGAATGGAGGAGAAAGGACTGCGGCGTGGCCACCCCCATTGGGAGGTGATTTCTCGCTTTCTGTCTCTCTGTCTCTCTCTATCTTTCTAGCGAACATACGTGTCCGGTAGTGAAAACCTCTCCGAAAAAAAAAAGGAAGAGAAAAGAAAAGAAATGAAAAAGTTGCAGGAGAGAGAACTGTAAATTGGAGGTGCTGTATTATCTAGCTATACAGATTAAGGTAGATGACTCTTACAGATACAGAGAAATATACACTTGAAGCCTGAGATGAACTTTAGGCAAGGCTTATGTAGTTGGAGCTATTTGAATGCACTGGATATAAATGCTGTATCTACAATATTAAAAACTGTGTAAAGTAAATATTATTTTTAATTTTTGCTAAGGTCTTTTTTGTTCATCATATATATTATGAATCCTCTGCCTGATTTCCTTTAAGTCAACTATCATTTGGTACAAATTTGTCATTTCATTAAGGATTTCAAGTCCTTGATTACATCAATGAGTTTATTTTCTATCCAAGACAATGGTCAAAATAATGGTACGGACCAATATTGATCAGGTTAATTAATGACTATGGTAACAAAAAGACATCTTTATGACCTCTCCAATCACTGATCCTGGAAATAACATTTAAATAAACACATCTCCTACTGCTGTAAGTAGTGTAAATGTGCAACAGGAAATAACATTTAAATAAACACATCTCCTACAGTTGTAAGTATATATCTGTGCAACCTTTCTGGAGCAAAATAAAGATATGTATCCAAAGCTTTAAAAAGCATTCATGTTCTGTGGTCAGCAGGTGGCATGGTGGTTGAGGTGCTAGACATGGGCCAACAGTGGTTCATGTCCCAGATCTGGTGGCTTGCTTTCTGTCTTTTCTCTCCCTCCTTCTTTCTCTGTCTCTCCCTTGTGTGTGCACATACTTTACAGAAAATTTTTAAAAATAACAGCAAGAGGGACCAGCAGTTAGCATAATGGCTATGTTGCTGAACTCCCATGTAGCTGACCGCGGTTCGAGTCCCAGACTCGGTGGCTTAAGCTCATGCGGGGCGAGAGAACATGCATGCCCAAGATCCCAAGAGGAGATGGGATTGTGGCGTGGCCATTCCCCCTCAGGGGGTGACTTCTCACTTTCTGTCTCTCTGTCTCTCTCTGTCTTTCTGGCAAGTTCGCGCGCCCTGTAGCAAAAACGTCTCCAAAAAATAAATAAAATAAAATAAATAATTATTTAAAATAAACGTATTCATGTTCTATTACAATTGAAAACGCTCTGTTAAGAATGTATCCCAGGGACCAGCAGATGGTGTAATGGTTATGTCACTGGACTCCCACAGAGTTGACCTCAGTTCCACTCCAGGACTCAGCACTTAAAACTCATGCCAGGCACATGTGTATGCATGCCCAAAATCCCAAGAGAAGAAGGGATTGTGGCATGGCCATCTCCCCTGGGGGTGATTTCTCACTTTCTGTCTCTCTGTCTCTCCAGCAAGTGCACACATTCTGTAGCAAAAATATCTCTCTTAAAAAAAAATGTATCCCAGACAATAATTATGTACTGGGAATGAATGGAAAACTAACATGTTCATGTCAGTGATGTTCACAATAAGAAAAAAATAAGGATCACAGTAAATGTTCATTTACTACAAGTAAGCTATGGCACATTAAGATAACTGACTACCCTTAGCTATTAACAATGATCAAGTACATATGTATTTACTAAAAAGGGAATCCAATCCAGTTGTGGCAAATGAAAAAGTAGCTTATAAAACTACATGCAGGGCTCAGACAATGGTGTAATGCTCAAGGCAGCTGGATCCCACATGGCCAGCTGCACAGTTTGAGTCTCAGACTTGATGTCTTGGAAAACATGCTGGGTTTATGTGTACATACGCCCAAAATCCTGAGAAGAGAATGAAGGAGAAAGGAGTGTGGCCATTCCCTCTAGGAGATGATTTCTCACTTTTCCCCTCTCCCTCTCTGTCTCTCTCTGGTGAATGTACACACCCTAAAACAAAAACTAATCTTTCTTTAAACTATAGGTCTAGTATAATCATTTATATATTTTGGGTTGTTGAGAAAGTTATGACACATTTTTCCATAGAATCTATATTCATATTGGAGTTTTAAAATATTCCTATGCATATCATTATAGAGATGATACGGAAGTAGATTTAGATGAGCTAGAGATACAGAAATTGATATATAATATTTATGTGTGTGATAGAATATTTTTTAAAACAAACAAACAAACAAAAAAACAATGGGACCAGCAGTTGATGTAATGGTTATGTCACTGGACTCCCATGTAGTTGACTGTAGTTCAAGTCCTGGACCCGGTGGCTTAAACTCACTCCAGGAGCATGTGCATGCGTGCTCAAGATCCCAAGAAAAGAATGGAGGAGAGGGATTGCGGCATGGCCATCCCCTCTGGGGGGTGATTTCTAACTTTCTGTGTCTGTCTGTCTCTGTAGCAAGCACACACGCCCTATAGCAAAAACTTCTCAAAAAAAAAAAACTCCTCTGGAAATATGTACATCAAACATTAGTGACAGTTATCTCTGAAGTGAGAGACTCAGAGGACTTTTTTCCCCTTACTGACATATTCTGCAATGAACATGCATTGACTGTAAAAAATAAAACTACAAACCCACAGTTTATAAATATGTATTAATAACTTCACCTACGTTATTATTCTACCATGAAAGTTTGGCTTATGAAGGTGAGAGGTATGGGTCAGAATTAAGGCCAGGCTGGGCCCCAATCCTGGTAGAATAACTAAGAGAATAGGTCAAGTCCTTAATGCTGAGGTTGACAGGCCAAGGCAACCCAAAGCAATGTGCTACAAGGCAGGCCTGTGTTCTACCCAGGGGGAGAGACACAGGACAAAGACTTTGGAGAAGTGTGAAAGGTCACCTCTTCTAAAATTATGTCAAAAGCAAGACTTTGTTTAGAGTCTGCTTTTACGGAAGGTCTCCGCTTCGACTCCCTAGTAATCATGCCATCTGATTTAAGATGGCCATGTTTTCAAGCTGACAAAATGTTTCATCCGCAATGAAGTCTGGAGGTGGGCACTGAGCAAGTAAACAGTGGGAGAATATGCCCCAAATAAAAAACAAGAGCATGTCTACCTCTGTGGCTGCAATTCTGAATAAAGACTTACAATGTTTTTTTGTTTGTGTTTGTTTTTGTTTTTAGTTTTTGCTCTACGGTGCATGTACTAATGAGAGAGAGACAGATACAGAGAGGGAAAATGAGAAATCATACCTCTCCGGAGATGGCCATGCTGCAATGCCTTCTCCTCTATTCTTCTCTTGGGATTTTGGGCATGTGTGCACATGCACACACACAAGGGATATTTCCCAAGCTTCCAGGATGAGAACCATGCAGTTTTGGCCATGTGGTATCCAGATCCCTTAACGACCACACCACCTGGCTGTCCCCCCATTTTTTTAAGGTGAATAATCCTCTGTTCACTAAAGAAAATGTTCGCATCAGAGCAGGGCTCAGAACAGTGAGATTTTGATGATGGGGATTGACCTCAGGTCATCCCCAAAAATGTACTCTTTGGCTTTAGGGAGAAAAACCCTGGTCAGTGCTAGCATTTTTCTGTTTGCTATCAACTTTTGGAGGTTTTCATATCATTGCAGTTATTATTAAAAACACATGTCAGAAAAAGACAATTAATATACATCAGCAGTCAGTGTCCCTTACCAGGAAAGAGCTGAATCTGAGCCGCTCAAAC